>NC_085865.1:34134192-34186692 GCF_034702125.1 Engraulis encrasicolus | reverse complement strand
TGTGCAGCCTATTGTGCTCTTTAGAGAACACTCTCAAATGGACCTCTCTGGAGGTACAGGCTCTGAGGGCTGCAAGGGTCAGACCAGGACTGTCTGTCTTCTTTTGTGTCCCTCTGAGGTTCTTTTGCCAACTTGGCCCTAACCTCAGTCTCGGCTGCCATTTTGCTGTTCCCTAATCAAGCCACTTTGGGAGGTTTACTGCAGGGTCAGCGCTGCTCAGCAAACAAACATACAGCAGGGATACAATGAGGCCTATTTAGCGCTTTCTTCTCCTACACTTCAATAACTGTGAATGTCAAGTGACCAATTTGCTTAATTGGTACTTAATTTGACTAAGTGTTGTTTTGAGATGACAGGTGCATACCCTAAAATAAAGGAGTTAAGTTAAGTAAAAGAGTTATGTAAACTAAATGTTTTTGTACTGTAGTTCCACATTGTTGCATAGTTGCATGTTTCAAAACAAGTGATGTTGTTCAATTCATGAATGATATGATTACTGTTTTTTCCCTAATGAATGTGCCAGAAGCCTTAATGAATTCAGTTTGGTCTGATGCACATTAGTGTGTGGGTGTTTTATTTACAGCATACACATTTGGTGAATTCATTAGGAATTACATGAATACTTTTTCCATTTGAGTGACCTGTATTGCTTGTTCTCTGTAGGGTGCCAGGGCGTTGTGATAGCCAACCGCAGTCGAGGCTTCATCGAGTCTCCATCATACCCCAACACCTACCCCGACAACTCCCTGTGCAGCTGGACCATCAGCAGCACCATGGGCAACACCATCAACTACACCTTCCAGACCTTCGCCCTGGAGTACAACTCTGTGTGCAGCTACGACTACGTCAAGGTAATGATTTGAATCACTGTATTTAAATACAGTAGCACAACTCATACAGTATAACATGGAGCTGAACTAGTATTTTAAACAGAGACGGTCTATTCTTAGAACTATGAAAATCTTTGTTTTAATTGCATTGAATCTCAGTTGAATTCATCTTTGAATCTCAGTTGAATTGAACTTGAATGGGCAACATCATCAATTACACTTGAGGTCATAGCCCATCATTTATGAACATTTTTTTATAGATCTGGATAGTGCTCTTTGCATAAAAGAGAATAAACAGTTCAAAAACCAGTCCAGAGGGGCTGCATTATAACTGTATTTAAGTTGCACAGTTCATGCAACACTCTCCTCAATCAGGAATGCATACTGTGGCATTTTTGCAGTACAATGTTTTCACTATGCAGTATGGCATTTGTGCAGTACAGCGTCACCAAGGTCTGCTGATGATCGGGTAAGAAACTTCACTTCTGACCAGTGACCGCAAGATTCAGTTTTTGGACCCAGGCTTTCCTGAAAGTAGTGAATGTCACCATACCAAACATCCACATTTTTCTTTTCGCACATTTTTCAAATCTCGACACCGTTCTTTCTCATGACAAAAGTCCTTAACGGTAAAGGGAAACTCTCTAACTCTCTCCCAACCTCTTGTGCGGGAGCCCTTGCTGGGGTCTTTGTTGAGGTCCCGTATTGTGATGAGGGAGTGAATCATTCCCAGAGGCTTTTATAGACTTTTCTCTTTTTATCCCGTTTGGATTCCAGACTAGAGCTCTTGTTTTAAAGCTGCAGCTGCAGTGAAACAATCCTGAGGCCGTTCACATTAGCCCTGTTCTGTTTGTGCAGTCATGGAATTACACTTTATCTGCTCTTTGTTGATATCTTTTCTTCTCCCTCTGTTTTTTAATAGAAAACTCTGAGCAGAAAATACCCGCTCAACAATAGTGCCAGAGAGTTGTTTCTTGTCCTGCCAGTTTCCATGGTGACCCCAAACACAAATGACATCATCGGGCCCCTGTATGAGCGTAGCAGTACTGAAAGGCTACAGCCCAGGAAACACACTGGTTTCCCCTCTCTCTCTCTCTCTCTCTCTCTCTCCCTCTCTCTCTCTCTCTCTCTCTCTCTCTCTCTCTCTCTCTCTCTCTCTCTCTCTCTCTCTCTCTCTCTCTCTCTCTCTCATTCTTTCCCTTCCTGCCTCTCTCCTTCTCTCCATTTGTCTCGGACTGTCTGCTTCTCTGTCTTCGTCTGACTGTCTGTCTGCCTGCCTGCCAGCCTGCCTGTCTGTCTGTCTGTCTCCCCCCCACCCCCCCTCTCTCTTTCAGTCTTTCTCTGCCCACTGTGTGTGTGTGACAGCTTGATGAAAAGGCCTGAACTATAGCAGCAGTTCATCTACCCTCTAAGATCTCCCACCTCCCGGTTACATCATGCCTTATGTTGCAACAGGATGACTTCCACTGCTTGGAATGTACTCTCTCGTAATTTTAGCAGCCCAGGCTGGAAACCCCTCTACTTTTCCATAACAATAAACTAAACATTGAAATACGGTGCGCCGTGCAAGTATCAAACAAGCACTGCTCCTTCAGAATAAACAGAACAAAAATGTTAGTTCTGTTCCAGCCCAAGTTATTTTCTTCTGCATGCTATCCTCCTTCTCAATAATCACGCTGAACATTTTCTGGCTGAGTAGACCAATGTTGATAGAATGAATGGTGTATGCCATAGACTGTATACACGTATACGTATGGTGTAAGCATTTTCAAACTCTGGCAGCAATTACATAACATATCTGGTGGATGTATCGGTCCTGAGCAGTGACCTTATGCACATTTTCCACCATCCTCACAAGTGATGGCTATCATGTTCTCTCTTCATGGCAGTTAGCATCTCTCTTTTATTGCACTCTGTTAATCAAAGGGTTTATTAACCCTACTGTTGACTGTTGACTGTTTGAGAATTGCATTCACGCAGGGGGTCCAAGGCAGTTTTGAGAGTTGGTCTACATTAATGTGAAAGTCAGCTTTATTATTAATACCATATGCTGTCCAGTTGGTTAAAAAAAATCACACTGTGTCACCACTCTGAAGAGGACACAAGCAAAAGCCATCAAAACTCGCTAGACAATGTAAAAACCTATAAAGGTTTGTCTGACATAGATTTTAAATTGTAAGTTACCGAATGCACAACTCATGCAAAAGATTTCCAATTGCAGTGCCTACAGTCTTCATACAAGATCACGAGACATAACAATCCAATGAGATGAGATCAGCTAATGAAAGGTTTGCAAGGCTTTCCGCTAATACAGCTCCTCTTTTACCTCCGAGCTGAATGAGAGTCAGATAGTGCTGTTCATATCCGCAGCTCATAATTCACTCTCTCTGTCTTTTTATTAAAATGACCCTGTGGGGTCCATTGAAGTAATGAAGTTGTACGGAGAAGTACTTTGCTGTTCTTGCAGCATTGTGTTTATTTATTTTTATTTTTTTATTACAAATGTTTAATTTAAAAGGTACTGTAAGGTAATCAACCATTTAAAAATTTGCTTCAACTAAAATGCTGTTTACATGTACAGTATATGAATATTTTAGAAATGCATTGGTTTTGGCCTCCCATTTACATGAGTTTGGCTTCCCGTTTTTATGAGTTTGGCCTCTCGTTTATGTTTTTTTTGTCATTCGGCACTTACAGTGCGTGTTCAGTATTTATAGCGTCATACAGGTTGATCGTGTTGTCACTTGTCTGTGGCTTCGCCGTTTCAGCGGAAAGAAGACACACACATAGTCACTTCTTCAGAAGACACACACATAGTCACTTCTTCAGTTCTGGAAAAGATGACACCACAGCTTAAGCATGTAATGTTCTGTGGAAAGATAGCCGTGTCTTATCAGATGATGTGTCTGTGTCTGCAGAGTTGACAGTTGTTAAAGAGCAATACAAATGAAATGAAGACAGACAGCATTGCATTGCCACAGGCTGTTGGACAAACACACACTTTCTCTTCTGTATGCACATGTGTGGACACACTACACACTCTCTCTCTCTCTCTCCCTCCTCCCCCCCACCCCCCTCTCTCTCTCCACTTCCTCTGGATCTTCTGGTCGTCCGATGTTATTGACCTCTGACCCCTGCTATGTGAGACCTCAGTTCACAGAACAGACAGGAGAACAGGGCTCTTTGCAATTGTCTTGAACACCATAGAAGCTTACATATTTAAGCTATCGTTTATTTTTTAACGTTTTTTTTTAATACAGCCTTTGTGTTGTACATCATGTTTAAATTGGTCTTTGCATTTCAGTCTGCAAAATATGTTTTTTCTTTTCTAATTAAGTAAATAATCTTTAACACATTATTTGATTCATTCAGCATTAGATTAGATGTTTTTAGATTAGATTAGATGTCTTCAATGTGGCAATATTGCACTAAAACCGGTCACTTTTCATCACAACTTCTTACAATGTCTTGTCTCTCTCTGTGCAGCTCTATAACGGACCCAATGCAACCTTTCCTCTCATTGGTACATACTGTGGCAACAGCCCGCCCCCTCCCAGCACCACCACTGGTACCAGCTTACACGTGGTGTTCCGATCTGATGTATCCGGAACCCAGGCAGGCTTCCAGATGCTTTGGTACCAGAATGGTATGTATAACAGAACCCATATTGTTAGTGTAGTAAACCATAAAAAAATGTTAATTCAACTCTTAGAGAGTCGATTGAACATCTCCTAGAGTTTATTTGGTCCCAGAGTACTCTCCAGGAGTTGAACTAACAATGTATATTTTTTACTGTGTAGACTCTGTATTGCAGGATGTTGTATAAGGTGTATACATAAGCATGACAATGGCCAAGTGATCATTCAGATTTTGCTTGAATGGACTGCTTTTTTAATGACACATGCTTTCCCCAACATTGGAAATCCAGCCTCAGTTTTTCCCCCAAACATACATGCAGTCTCCATGACATTGAAAGTGTTTCCCTACTTTCTTCTAGTTTTATTCTTAACACAAACACATCAGTGGTCAAATGCAGGCAGCAATCTCTGTAAACACTGCTCATGGCAGTTCATGGGAGCAGATGGTGACAGAGGTTTTTGGTCCTTGACCAGCATTCTGTCTCAGTATGATGATGTCATACGATATGTGGGAGTATGGCCAGTGCTGTCCCCTGGGAGAGGCAGCTAAGCTAGAGGCCTTTTGCATCAAGCAGGAAAATCACACTGGTGTGCATGTGCGCGTGCACACACACATGAACACACGCACACAAACACACACGCACACAAACGAGCACGCACGCAGGCCTTCTACGACAGATCGAGTTGATTCACACACACTCTCTCTTGCTCTCTCAGATGTATTCCTTAAACAGCACCCACAAAAAAAACACCCCTTAAATCCAACTTGCACATGAACACACATAACTTCACAGAGCACATTTCAAATCAAGGACAGTTTGTACTTTTTATAGTTACTGGACACTCCAAAAGGTCACAATACGAAGGAAATGAGGAGGTGGTACTATACTGTGACCTCACAGATCATGTTTTCCAGACATGGAGAGTGGAAAATGTGAATCCAAAAGCTCCATCAGTAGTAGCAAGTTACAGTCTGCACTGCAGCTGGAGTTCTACTGGAGCTGTATCACTGATTTGAAGTGTGCTTTTCTACCTATCTCACGGACCATTTACTACTGGTTTTGATGGGTGGGTTATGTTGATAAGTTGATATGGTGATAGAAGTGATGGGATTTGCTCATCAGCCACTAAATAAGTCTTCTTTCAGAGAACAGTTAGAACGTGTAGGGCAGTGCCCTCATCATGATGGGAGTTTTGTCGCCTATTTGTTTATACATGTTAAGTATGTGTGTTCTTGTGTTATAAACACACCAGAAACACATCGCAAGACCAAGTGTAAATGTGTTTATGTGCGTATTGGGGCTTGGCTTTGAGTAGAGGTCTCCAGGCACTCTGAGTCACTGCTGTGCTCCATGTGGGTGTGGCAGCTGTTATTTTTACTCGAGGGTTCAGGGCAGTTAGCAAGCTTGATGGGACCACTAGTTAGTATGAGGCCTGTTGTGGAGCAATAGTGAATGAGGGAGAGGGATAGGGAGAGGGGGAGAGAGAGGGATGGAGAGAGTGAGAGAGAGAGAATGAGAGGGGGAGAGGGGGAAGGAGAGAGAGAGAGAATGAGAGGGGGAGAGGGAGAGAGAGAGAGAGAGAGACAGAGAGAGAGAGAGTTTAAGGATAATAGTACTGTGAGCTACCCTGATGAGACCACCGTTTAGTGTAGTGTGAGGCTGGTCTTGTAGGAAAGGTGATTGTGGAGTGGAGTGAATGGGGAAAAAACAAATTTGGGAATAATATGTACTGTAGGAAACCTGATTCATTTTTGAACAATAGCAAGGGACATCACAGGGGCTATTGCATAACACACTGACTAACAGGAGGCCTTTGTCTTACGTGTGTGTGTGCATGTGCATGTGCATGTGGGTGTGCATGTGTGTGAGTGTGAGTGTGTGTGTGTGTGTGCGCGTGTGTGTGTGCGCGTGTGTGTGTGTGTGTGTGTGTGTGTGTGTGTGTGTGTGTGTGTGCGTGCGTGCGTGCGTGCGTGCGTGCGTGCGTGCGCACGCGCGCGCGCGTGCGTGCGCGTGCGCGTGCGTGTATGTGTTTGTGCGTGTATGTGTTTGTGTGTGTGTTTGTGCGTGTGTTTGTGTGTGCGCGCGTGCGCACGCACGGGTGTGCATGTGCGTCCGCGTGTGTGTGTGTTGTGTTTGTCACATGACGTCACAACATGGAAAGAGAGTGTAAGAGTGTGCCCAAAGTTCACACAATGTAATACAGTAAGCACATCTGCACCCTCTGAATACATTTGTGATGTGTTGGTTTTGGAAAGTGACAACAATTGTACCAATACCCCGCTTCGCCTCCATTCCAAACCCCTTAAGAAAGCATTGGACAGGTTCTAGCAGAGAAGGGATGGATAACAAAGCATGGCCCTGTGTTCTCCAGACTGACAGGAGAGGTGTGAGAGGAGGTTCCCTACTCTCATCATACTTTCACTCTGCTTGTTTTTCCGTCCGTGGAGTGTGACAGGCACTCATTGAGCCAGACACTGCGCTGACTGGAACAGAATGTGATTTCAGTGTAGGTATGATTGGTGCTACGGTTGACATGCAGGACAAAGTCATCTGAAAGCCCCTCACCCCACCCCCCCACCCACCCAATACACAATGTAATGAGGACACAATTCCGTGCCCCCTCTCTCCCTGGGCCCGGGACCACTGATCGCTTTGTTACCACCCCCTCACCCTACCTCCTGTCAGCAGGAAGAGATGAGTCTTCATAAGCCTGTATAGCTTTGTTCTGCTCCACATGCCTTGTGACTGACAGAGGAATCCGTCAGTGTGTTAAATAGAGTGAGACTGCCCTGTTACTGCTGTTGCTGCTGCTGCTTGTTATGTGCAGCATTCTGCAGCAGCTACCGCCGGTCAGGGAGAGATACAGTAGCGCTCCCTCGATCATTGTAAAATACACTGCCCAGACTGTGGCCTTGCATGGGTGTGGTGAGACTGAGGAAAAAGGCTGGCTGGTTGGCTAGCCAGGTTGTTGCAAGAATGAGATTGTATTATCGTGTGCATGTTTGGGTATTTCTGGTACTGTACACATTTCAGTGGATGCAGTTAAATTATGGCTTACCAGTTTGAATGATCTGTGTAAATGAATCGCAGTAGACCAGTTATTGTGATAATGTGGAATAATGATTTCAAGTTGGCCAGACATACTCTTTATTATACATGCCATTTCTGATTTTATGTGTGTGTGTCACCAACCACATGCCAACCACATGCGTTTGACTATATTTATTTTTTTGTAAACAATATGTTCACGTATTTTTTTTGACACAGTAATGTAACGTACCGTATTGTATGCGTGGGTGACATTGACTCAATACTGACCCCTGCAGGTTGTGGAGGGGATTACTATGGACCGGAGGGCAACTTCACCAGCCCTTTCTACCCCGACAGATACCCAGAGAACAGGGAGTGCCTGTGGTACATCCAGACCGCCACTGGCACCAGCATCACCCTCACCATCTTCGAGTTCGATGTGGAGTACCACCCTGACTGTACTTATGACCTGCTGGAGGTACACACAGAGCAGTCTCATGCCATGTACCGTAGCATATACATATGCAAACGCACTGTACACACAGGCAGACACACGGACATGCACATCATTAACTATGTCAGTGGCTCCCAAACTAGGGGTCGGGACCCCTAACGGTAGGGACACATAGGAGGCGAAGCGAAGAGAGGCGAAATTCAACCGTCATCAGGTCGTCACAGCGAATCAAATGGAATGGAACAGTTATGTTGTTGATTTGATTGGGCCGCGACAGGCGAATTCGCTCCTCATTTGCATAACATTAAACTTTCTTTAATAATTTCGCTCCTGTTTGCTTGCTTTCGCTTGCCTTCGCCTCTCTCATAGGAATGAATGGCGAAGTTGGCTTCGCTTGGCCAAATTCGCGTCTATGTGTCCCTACCGTAAGGGGGTTGTGGAGGAACTGCAGGGGGGGGTCGCAGACAGAAGGGGCTTTGCATAAAAGAGGGAAAATCACAAGTTGACAGTTAACATAATTGCATAACTTGGTTAGTAACAGTATTCACTTCTATGGTTAATACATTTAGTTATTTTTCTTGCATATTTCTAATCAAAATTTTGATTAATGGAGAAAAAATTCATCACCCTAGTGTTAGTTGGGTGGTGTGACTGTATGTGCAGAGGGTGAGAGCGAGACTCATCCCTAGTGTGAGGTGTATTGGTGTGACTGTGTGTATGATACAGTATGTGTGTGTGTGCGCTGCTGTGCTGTGCTGTGCTCTGCTGCTGTTCAGCCCTGTGGAATGCTGACTGGCACTGGAACACTGAATGGAGCTGGCGGCCCAGAAACAGGAGCTTAGAGGCAGAGACTGGCTCCACCAGTACCCTTGGCACAGCTGTGTGTGCGCGTGTGTGTGTGTGTGCGTGCGTGCCTGCGTGCGTGAGTGTGAGTCTGCGTGCGTGTGCGTGCGTGTGCATGCGTGCGTGTGTGCGTGCGTACATGCCTGCGTGCGTTCGTGCGTGCGTGCGTGTGTGTGTGGAGCTGGTGGGCCAGAAAGAGAAGCTTAGAGGGAGACTGGCTCCAGAGAGAGTAGAGAGAGAGAGAGGTTCCATTGGCCCATTGTTTCCTGGTTCTATTATGGCCCCCCTTAGGCAGACCTAGGCAGACCTAAGGACTGTTCTATTCATTGTAGGAGCATTATGACACGCCCCTTTAGGCAGACCGAAACCTGGTCGCGTTAGGTGCCCATAGAAACCTATTATGTTGGCATGTGTGTGTGTGTGCGTGCGTGGGTGCGTGCGTGCAAGTGTGCCTGTGTGTGTGTGTGCGTGTGCGTGCATGTGTCTGGTGAAATTTCTGATAGCAGGTGTGTGTGTGTGCTTGCACATACAGTATGTGTGCGTATGTTTGTGTGTGTATGTGTATGTGTGTGTGTGTGTGTGTGCGTGTGCGCGCATAGGTGTGTGTGTGTGTGTGTGTGTGTGTGTGTGTGTGTGTGTGTGTGTGTGTGTGTGTGTGTGTGTGTGTGTGTGTGTGTGTGTGTGTGTGTGTGTGTGTGTGTGTGCACGCGCGTGTGCGTGAGCCTGTGTGTGTGCACTAAGGGTGGGCGATACATATCGTCTGCGAAGTAATCGTGAATGTTGTTTTGACGATGAGTAATTTTGCAATATCGAGATATTTTTATGAAGTCGCTAAACTCAACAAAGCGCTGTGACAGGACTCCTCCAGACAGCGACAACAGCCAAGCCTTTGAGCCAATAGTAATGTTGTTGTGAACTGGAGAATAAGTCTGTGAACCAATGAGCTGAGGGGGCGGGCTGCAGCGTTTTCAGCAGACTGAGAGAGAGGTCTCGTGTCCAGTGTTGCCAAGTCCGCTTATTATACGCGACTTTGGGCTTCTTTTTTTGAGCAGTCGCTTTTAATTTTGAAAAGTCGCGGGTTGCGGTTTTTTTGGGCTTGCTCTTTTCAGGGTTGGGCTTGCCGTTTTCTCCTGCTCTGCCGGTCATTTGAATGTGTTTCTCAATGGCAACTCGTTTTTTCTCACTCATCCTTACAAGTGACCCTACTACAGCATTGTTAACTGCCACTTTCTGTGGTCACTTGGGGGGATTTTAGCTGCCACGCAGACCCCTGCAAAGAGCAAGGTCTTCCCTGACTAGGCACGCGACTGACGACCCACCCCTTCGGTTGCTTATTTTGGGCTTGTTTTCACTACGCCCGTCAGTCGCTTCTTTTGGGCTTGTTTTCAGGACGTCAGTCGCTTATTTGTCGTAGAAAATCTGGCAACACTGCTCGTGTCACTCGTGCAGCTTTCTGCTGCTGGGCAGTGAAGGAGAGTTGCTGTTATCCAAATGGTGGATTTACATGAGGAATTCAACCATTAAACCAGCAATTGCATGATGCTGAGGGCGTTTTGGAACTATGTGCTTTAATCAGCAACTGTCTGTGATTATGGAAAGCCAAATAGTTAGGAAGAGAAATAGCTTTGTCTCTGGTCTGAGAAATCGCGTTAGCATGCTAGTTAGCGAACTAAGCTAAGCAATGTTGTTCTCTACAACTACATTGGCTGTTACTCACTACTCAAACACCCACCTGCATGTATAGATAGGCCTATCATAACTGCTTAGGTGGACAAGTAATGTTAAGTTAGACTCGCGCAGTGAGTTAAATTACAATGTGTGAAATCCAACACATGCAATTTGCAGCTGCCATAGTTAGGTTCTGATTCCTATCTACAAATGCACTGTTTCCAGTCAAAAATGACTGTCCTCTAACAGAATCATTAGCAATACATCATAAACCTATTTTTTATTTACATGGATATGTTTTCATGACAAGTGATGAAGTATTACTTTACAGTCCAGCATATGCATATTATTAAATTCAAAAAGTGAAAGCTCTTCAGCACAGCATTATCGTCAAATTATCGTTATCGTGAAAATTCTAAAAATTATCGAGATAACTTTTTTTGCCCATATCGCCCACCCCTAGCACTGTGCACGTGTATGTTTGTGTGTGTGTCCAATGCCACATTTTGGGCTCACAGCCATAGTCCAATACTACCCATAATCCCATGATTGTTCATGGTCTACTTCCTGCGTCCTCTTGAGCAACAATACTTTGTTCAGCCCTACCGGTAATATCTACGAATCTCGAGTCTGCACTCAAATGTTTTGTTTTATTCTGCTATGGCTGAAGGCAAGGAGAGACAAGTTTATAACAGTATTATTATTAATATTATTAATAATTATACATTTTACTAGAGAAATGTATGGTAGAAGAAAGCTGTATAAGACCTTACAAGGAGTGAGTAACCTTTGAAAGTTTGACCTAAATACCAGGACTACTATGAGTCTTAGCAGAACAATAAAACAACATGACACAATTATGCAAAATGGTTTAAGCTCTTCTAATCGCTTAAAATAATTATTTTTAATAATTCACAATATCCCTTTTTGCATGTTTAACCCATTTTACAGCAACAATACACAGTAGAATGAATACATTTTCTATTACAAAAGCAGTAGGCAGATTGAGTGACCTTTCAACCTTTGACCCCAGGTGTACGGTGGCCCTGACCTGTCGGCGCCGCGTCTGGCCCAGCTCTGCACCACACGTCCCCCCGGCACCCCACTGGTAGTGTCCAGCACGGGTAACTTCATGACCGTTCGCTTCAAGAGTGATGCCTACGTCAGCGGCCGAGGCTTCTCAGCCAAATATGACGAGATTCATGGAGGTAGGGTTTTATAACACACACACACACGCACACACATGTGCACGCACACACATGTGCACGCACGCACGTACACACACACATACACACACACACACACACACACACACACACACACACACACACACACACACACACACACACACACACACACACACACACACACACACACACATTCAAAGACATACTCACACACACACACATTCAAAGGCATACTCACACACACACACACACACACACACGCACGCATGCGCGCACACGCGCGCACACACACACACACACACACACACACACACACACACACACACACACACACACACACACACACACACACACACACACACACACACACACATTTGCAGACATACACACACAGTCACTCTAAGTTACTATACTCTACTCTACACACACACACACTCTCACTCTCTCTCTCTCTCTCTCTCTCTACTTCTCTTCCTTCTCAGGCTGTGGTGGAGCCGTGGTCGCCCCCAATGGTGAGATCCACTCCCCGTCGTACCCCGATAACTACCCCGCCAACGTGGACTGCTCCTGGGTCATCTCTGTGGACGAGGGCCACCGCGTCCTCTTCAACTTCACAGACCTGGACATCGAAAGGCACAGCAACTGCTCCTATGACTATGTGGCAGTGAGTACAGCCTTCACATAAATGATGACTACAGTTTCCCTTTTTGATAATGAAGACCCCTTGTTATAACATGGTGACATACGAAAATGGGATGGGAAGGGTTTTATCTCTCTACTGTACTACCAGAGATTCTTTAAGTATATAGAGATATGCCAATGTAATAGGTTGCTATGGACACCTAACATGACCAGGTTCCGATCTGCCTAACGGGGCGTGTCATAATACTCATACAATGAATAGAACAGTCCTTAGGTCTGCCTAGGTCTGCCTAAAGGGGGATTTCCCCCCCTCCCCCTTGCAATAATAGAACCAGGAAACAATGGGCCAATGGAACCTCTCTCTCTCTACTCTCTCTGACTACACTAAACCTTTATATCTGCTACTCAAGTGATCTCTGTGATATGCTCGTGAAGCACAATATGGTATGAGCATGAATAGATCAAGATGTTTGGGTCATTTTGGTTAAAGTTTTTAATAGCCTTGCATCACTGCATTCGGAATAATATACAGTGCCCTCCATAATTATTGGCACCCCTGGTTGAGATGTGTTAAAAGCCTTAAAATAAATTCAGTGTTTATTGCAGAAGAATACTGTCACACTGAAAATTGTAGGAAAATGTAGCCTTCAACTCAAATGAATTGTAAGAAAATAAAAAAATCCCTGACTAAAAAAAAATTATTTTTCATTAAATCACCTGTTCCACAATTATTGGCACCCTTAACAATTCCCATGAAATAAATATAATTGAAGCATTTCTGTCATTTCTACAGTAGTTTACAAAGTTTACCAGAGTATGTAGGAACATTTAATTAGTAATTCATCACTTCCTGTTTCCCTGGGGTATAAATATGACGTGACACAGAGGCCATTTCTCTTATCCACTCTTAAACATGGGAAAGACAAAGGAACACAGCATACATGTGAGGCAGATGTGCGTCGACCTTCACAGGTCAGGCAGAGGCTACAAGAAGATTGCCACTCAACTGCATCTGCCCATATCCACTGTGAGAGGAATAATTAAGAAGTTCAAAACAACTGGAACAGTGGTAAACAAGCCTGGACGAGGACCCAAGTTTATTTTGCCACCACGCACAGTGAGGAGGATGGTAAGAGAAATCAAAAGATCTCCAAAGCTCACTGTTACAGAATTACAACAAATGGTAGCATCCTGGGGTCACAAAGTCTCCAAATCAACCATCAGGCGCTGTCTACACGCCAACAAGCTGTTTGGGAGGCATGCACGGAGAAAACCTTTCCTCACTCACAATCATAAACGCAAGCGTCTGGAGTTCGCCAAGCGGTATTGGGGCTTCAACTGGGACCGTGTGCTTTGGTCAGATGAGACCAAGATTGAGCTTTTTGGCAACAAACACTCTAAGTGGGTCTGGCGTACCACGAAAGATGCGCATGCTGAAAAACACCTCATACCCACTGTGAAGTATGGGGGTGGGTCAGTGATGCTGTGGGGCTGTTTCGCTTCCAAAGGCCCTGGGAACCTTGTTAGGGTGCATGGCATCATGAATGCTTTGAAATACCAGGACATTTTAAATCAAAATCTGTTGCCCTCTGCCCGAAAGCTGAAGCTGGGTCGTCACTGGGTCTTTCAGCAAGACAATGACCCTAAACATATGGCCAAATCTACACAGAAATGGTTCACCAGACACAAAATCAAGCTCCTCCCATGGCCATCTCAGTCCCCTGACCTCAACCCCATTGAGAACCTGTGGGGTGAGCTGAAGAGGAGAGTACAGAGGAGAGGACCCAGGTCTCTGGATGATTTAGAGAGATTCTGCAAAGAGGAATGGCTGAAGATCCCTCTTTCTGTCTTTTCCCATCTTGTGAAACATTATAGGAGAAGATTAGGTGCTGTTTTGTTGGCAAAAGGGGGTTGTACAAAATATTAACACCAGGGGTGCTAATAATTGACACACATTATTTGATGTCAAATAATTATTTCTTTATGTGGGATTTTTTCCCCACTGAATAAATGCACTTGTATTGAAGGTTGGATTTTTCTCTTTTTTTCCATTAAGGTCCCATATTATTTAGAAAAAAAATAAAATAATTGGAAGCTAAAAAACACATCTCAACCAGGGGTGCCAATAATTATGGAGGGCACTGTAATTGATGTTACTGCTACAGTGAAAAGTGAGAACAGTAATGGTCTAGGAATCCTTCGATCAGTTTGTCCTCTTACCACTGCATGCTGCATAGTGCTATGGGTTTCAATGCTAGTAAAAAAGGCTAATGGTGCAGGAATCTTCTCCAACCACAGAGCCATGGCATTTGGCAGCAGTAGTGCACCAGTCATGGTCACCCATGACAGTAGCTGACATGGATGTCAGTCACCACTTACCACGGTCTCCCAGTCTGTCTGAGAAGCAGAGAGCGATTGGCATTGACAACAATACTCTGCTTATGTGCTCAAACCAGGGAATCATCTCATTTTTACCGCTTCGGGCAGACATTTTATTTAGTCATTTTTCTATGCGCTGTTATAATCGCGTTTATTTGATTTGCTTGCAGTATTTTTCTGAGCTCCAACTGTTAGAGTCTAACATATTGTATTCTCCTTTAGTTGGATAGGTTCTCCTTTGATATAATGACATCCTTTTCTCTCTTCCTTTGGTCTTCTATAGTGAACAGTCGCTTGGTCAGTCAGGCCTTGTCTCTGAGGGCAGTAATGGGGCTTACACCATGCTGTGTCATACTATGGCCTGAACTTGATCTGAACAAGTGAAATGTCCATTTTGTAGCCTTCCAAGTGAATAGTTCTATGAAGGGGTGCCAAGCGTCAGTGGGCTATGGTGCAATACCACAAGTCTGGGGACCTGTATTCAAGTCCAACCTGAGTTCATTTCCTGATCTTTCCCAATATAAAAGGCAAAAAAAGTTTTAAAAAGAATGGCACTATTACTGGATCGTTACACACATTTTCACAGTAAGATTTCTGCATCTCAACATGTATGCATCTATGTATTTTCTTTCGTCATTACATGGATTTCCTCTTTAGTTGGTCTTTCTATTTTTATTGTTTCTGTCTTTCTTCTATTCTTTTTTTCCAACTGTCCACTTTCGGCTCTTACCTCATCACTCCCTTCACGTGTTCTTCCCCTGATCTGTGGTCCAGATCCACGATGGCCCCACGGCCGCGTCCCCACTCCTGGCCCTGGTGTGTGGCACGGAGCGGCTGCCCCCCATCAGCTCCTCAGGAAACACCATCCACGTCCGCTTCCGCTCCGATAACAGCCGCCAGCACCGCGGCTTCAGCGCCCAGTTCTCAGAGGGTAAGAGAGGGAGCCAGCTGAGAGAAAAGACAGAGTTCAGCTTTGTTTCAGGTTTACTCTGTTCTGTGCAGACTAATATGACAGTATGCCAGTGTGGTATGGAATGGTGCTGCATCTGTACTGTATGCTGCATTTAAATACAGTACTGCTGGCCACTTTTTAAGTGTCAACACGGTGTATATCTGACATACTCATCAGTGCCAATGAATTATATACCAATTCCCATGGTTATGTTTAGTATACATACTAGAAATAGATTCATATATTTCTGTATACATGCATTATATTTCTGTCTTGCATAGAGTGCATCTTATGGTGTATGTACCATACACTCACTGCTGCAGAGAGTGCTTCTTATGGTAATCTGCAACCCCTGTCTGACTGTGTTACAGCTTGTGGATCCACTATAATAGCTGATGACTTGGGTGGAGCCATTGCTTCTCCTCGCTTTCCATACAGCTACCCAGCCAATCAGAACTGTAGCTGGATCATCAAAGCTCAGGAGCCATGTGAGTAGCCAATGGCATTGCTTGAGTTGAATGTACAGCACACATCAGTTTTTTTCTTCAATTTTCTGTCATGTGCAAGTTCATGGTCATGTTAATGTTCTTCTCCTCTCTTCTCTCCTCTCCTCTTCTCTTCTCTTCTCTTCTCTTCTATCCTCTCTTCTTCTCCTCTCTTCTCTTCTCCTCTCCTCTCTTCTCCTCTCCTCAACTCCATGAAGTCAACCATGTGACCCTGTCCTTCACCGACTTTGAGTTGGAGATGATCTACGCTAACTGCTCCCATGACTCTTTGGAGGTCATGGACGGGGATAACTACCAGGCACCGTCAGTTGGTAAAAAAGGACATACAATGTTCATTGTAGAGAGGACAAAAGTGTTTGCTTCACTAGGTGCAATATTAAAACTTCAGGTTCTCGTCTGGATCTGGAGGAGCAAGTTGAGATGAAGAGAGATGATCTGAGGCCCTCCAAGTCCTTTATTAATAGGGACAAAAGCAGACACGTTTTGGTCGCATTATGATCTACTACGACCTTGCCAATGGCAAGGATTTTGTCATGTTTTGTCATGTATCAAAGGATGCAGTGGCAGTCATGTAATGGGATAGCACACCTCTGTTACACATCATTTTTACTATGCTCTAAAGCAGGGGTGTCAAACATACGGCCCGCGGGCCGCATCCGGCCCGCGGGAGGGTTCCATCCGGCCCGGATGTAAAAAAATAATAATTTTTTTTTCATTTTTCATTAAAAAATATATATATATATATATATTTTTTTTAAACTTTTTTTTTTTAATGAAATAACCGAAATGCGCAATTACGGCCCTCGGGGCAAAATCGAAACCTGCATGACATTAACCCAATGGTCCCTCTGTTACACTGTATATATGTAGTAAAGTGCACATCACACTTCTATTATAAATAGTGAATTTGTACTGTAACAGGCATTTCATAAAGCTCATATATTATAGACCTCATATATAGAGATAAAATGTTAATACTTCTTATTCGTATTGTATTGGTATTGGTTGTAATTAAATAATAAATATAATAGGATTTGTATTGGTTCCTATTAAGCTCAAACTGGAAACGGGATGTTAGAATGCGTGAAAATGCAGGAAATTACATCTAAGAAATGCAACATTTTCTGGGGGTAAACCCCCAGACCCCCTGCCAAAATGAACTGTCACATATTTAATTAATTGACGGTTGCCAATGAATGAATGAAGTCAAGGAAATTTTGCATAGGATTATCAGTATTGCATTGCTTTCTACATATTCAACACACTTAAAACGTGATAGTACTGAACACTAATCCTCTGCTTTACGTTTTTTTTTTTTTTTGCGATGATGTTACTAATGCGGCCCGCTTGAGGTCCACATGGGTTGTATGCGGCCCCCGGACCAAAATGAGTTTGACACCCCTGCTCTAAAGGCTGCAATTCAACCAAAATACTTTTTTATTTTGTCCCTGCTAATAACAGACATTGCATTTTACTTCAGAGTGCCTCAGATCAGCTCTCTTTAACCTAAGTTTCATTATTGATAAGCAGAGGCAGAAGAAAATGTAGAAATGTCCACTACTTTCAAATAATTTAAAGTCACAAGAAATTGTAATTTGGCCAGGACCCGTCCTGAAGACAGATTGTATATTTCACTAAGACTTACCTGGCTAGATATCAGTTCTGATGATGTAAAAAAAGAAAGAATAATGCTAATGTGTAAATCCTATTGATCAGTTCTGCTGTTTTACATTTGACTCTTCTCAACAGGAAAGTTCTGTGGAACAGTGGTCCCTCACCCCATCACATCGTTCAGCAATGCACTGGTTGTCAACTTTACTTCTGACTCTTCTGTTTCGGCAAAGGGCTTTAGGGCGACCTATGCAGCCTCTACATCAAGTACGGCACAAAACACATTTCTGCTGTCTTTAATAATTTGCCTGAGCGCAATATACAGTAGGGTTGCTTTTAGGAAGTAATATGAATATTTATTATGTTTTCTTTTGTCTTTTTTTTCTTCTCTCCTCGTCTCCTTTCTTCTCCTACTGTCTCTTCCCATCTCCTTCTTTCTCCTTTCGTCTCCTTTCGTCTTCTCTCTTCTCCTTTCTTCTGTTCTCGTTGTCTTGTCTTGTCTTGTCTTGTCTTCTTTTCTATTCTCTTGTCTTCTCTTTTCTCTGCCATCTCATCTCATAGGTTGTGGTGGAAACTTCCACATGGAGTCCGGTGCCTTTAACAGCCCCAACTTCCCTGATGCCTATCCACCCAACATCGAGTGTGTGTGGTACATCCACAGTTCCCCTGGCAATGGACTGCAGCTCTCTTTCACGTGAGTTTCCTTCTTCAACCTCCTAGTATTTTCATTCAGTAATGAAATCTGATGCTTTTGAATGTAACAGAGGCTTACTACCACAGGCTTGTGTAGAAGGTCAGTAATCTAGTTACTGTCATATGACATTTAGCCCAGCTGGGTCTGTGCTCACGTATCGTATAATATGAAGGTGTGAAGAATTCAATGTATTTTTTTTTCTGGGTCTTGATAGAATGTTCCAGCTCCAACAAAGTACCAACTGCAACAATGACTATCTGGAGGTTAGAGAGTTTAACTCCACAGGACGTCTGATTGGGCGGTTCTGTGGGGACTCCCTCCCCTCCAATTACACCTCTCTGACTGGCCACATCCTCTGGATCAAGTTTGTTTCCGACGCCTCAGTCAGTGGAGCTGGATTCAGTGCCACCTTTGCACTCTGTGAGTACATCCTTTGAAGACACAGACACACACTCTGCACATGACTGA
Source organism: Engraulis encrasicolus (assembly GCF_034702125.1). Classification (NCBI taxonomy): domain Eukaryota; kingdom Metazoa; phylum Chordata; class Actinopteri; order Clupeiformes; family Engraulidae; genus Engraulis; species Engraulis encrasicolus. Next base: position 34,167,788 of record NC_085865.1, on the reverse strand, counting down.
CATTTACATAAACATTTACAGTGTTGTTTACTATGTCCTTTCATGGTATAGACAGAGAAACGTAATTTCAATTTCCTTGTATGACCTGTGCATATGAAGAAACTGACTATAAAAGCGGACTTGACTTGACTTGACTTGGTGACCATAATAAAAGATAGCCCAACTGAATATATTAATACGATTACATGAATACATACATACGATTTGGCTATTACCATTCTGGTAACACATTTTTTTTCCCTAAGAGTTTAATCTCACCTGTCCATCATCATCACAAAATGCTTTCCAGTGTTTGGCAACGAGATCACTGGCTCCTCTGGACAGATCGCTTCACCTCTCTGGCCTCGTACCTACCCCATGAACTCAGACTACCGCTGGACGATCACAGTGGACTCCGACTACTACATCAACCTCCGATTCATTGAGATCGATATCGAGGATCTGTATGACTGTTACTATGACAACCTCCAGGTATGTTTTTTTTTACTTTGCTGTGCCAAACTGTTTTAATGGGCCTTGTTAAGAGTTTGTGTACTGTAGATGTTGAATGCAGACAAGGCGTGTTTCAACTAGGGTTTAACTAGATATAAAGCGAGTGAACTTAGTTTTTTTGTTTTTTTTATTTGCAAACATGCTGTGTTTGCACATAATAAAAGCTTAAAAACTAAGCTGCCGTGTGCTCCAGGCTCTACTTTTAAGCAATGTTTGCCCCACTGTGAAGCACCTGCAAGCTGAAGGATGGATGTGTAAAGTTCCAATTGAGTTTGGAAGTTGGGGTGCGCACATCCACAAGTAGTAATCCAGGTGCCAGACAAAAAGTGGTAAGTAGTGTGATGAAGTGGTCCGCACACTGGGTATTAACTCCAAAAATACTTTATTTCATTTTTACACATGGCAACGTTTCAATCCAACAGAGGAATCTTCCTCAGGCAGAACTTCCTGAGGAAGATCCCTCTGTTGGATTGAAACGGTGCCGTATGTAAAAATGAAATAAAGTATTTTTGGAGTTAATACCCAGTGTGCGGACCGCTTCATCACACTAAAGTTCCAATCGAACCATTGATTTCTCTTCCCTGCGCTTGCTACATCTCTTAGATATTCGATGGACCTAATGTGCACGCTATCAACTTGGGCACGTTCTGTGGCCTGCGCGTTCCCAACCCTGTGAGAAGCTCAGGAAGCACCATGACTCTGGAGTTCAAGTCGGATAATGTGGTTGGAGGCAGGGGCTTCCTAGTGGAGTGGACAGCAGTGCAGAACTCAGGCCCTGTACCGACCATCGCTCCAGGTGAGGAATTGTGTAATATTTATACACAATTACTAGTATACTTAATTACTTAATACTTAATTAATTACTACAAGAAATAATGTTAGCCAGCACATCAAATTACAAGTAATCTTTTCATCTTGACATTTAAAGATATTAAGAATACTGATATTGATGGAATGCTCAAAAGAAAGTGAGAGATTGCGTGTGTGTGCGTGTGTGTATATGGGTGGTTGACGTGACGCCTTATTTTTTCGTAACATTGGTTAAAAACCTGCAAAACTGTTATTTTTCCTTCAAAAAACAAATGTCATTGAAAGAAGATGTGGTAAATTATCACATTTCATATTAGGTTTAGATGAGAAGAAACATTTTTTGTTAAGATGTATGTAAAGTAGGGGTGGGCATAGATTAATTTTTTTAATCTAGATTAATCTCACTGTAATTATGAAATTAATCTAGATTAATCTATATCAAAATGGCTCATTCAGAATAGGCACGATAGCGAAATAATGCCGAAAAAAACCTTGGGGTTTCTTAAGACAGATGGCGCATTAGACCAGAGCTCATCTTTTTTTCCAAAATGCATCTCCTCTTCAAAAAATGGTCATGTTGATACTTGGAGATGAAAAATCACAGCAATATGTGTAAAGTGTGTCCAATATGTTAGGAAGCATTTACAGTTATAAGATACTGAAATTTCAAAATGAACAGCGCTATAAGTTGTAGAGGCAAATACAGATAAATCTAACAAACATTTAGGCTATTTAAACAATATTACCTCAACAATTCAGCATTTCATTTCTAATGGGGAGAGAGAGAGAGAGAGAGAGAGAGAGAGAGAGAGAGAGAGAGAGAGAGAGAGAGAGAGAGAATCTGCCACTGACTGTTAAAAGGAGCAGCGGCTCCTTTAAGAGAGGGAGGAGCTCTGCGCGTAGTAGGCACAGCAGCCCTCAGCAGAGCCAGGCTACTGGATATGCCTATCTAGAACCTACAGCACTGGCACACGGCGATTTGACAGTTTTTCTCAGAGTTAGAATGCCAGATGAGTTACTTACAATTCGACATGAATTCAGTTTGCAAAAAAAAAAAAAGTCAAGCGCGACAACCGCGAGGTTTATTACCGTCGGACATGAGAATATCTCACTGAATCGCAAATGTGCGCGATTGCAACACAAACATTCAGCGAGAGTAGATATTGACAGTTTCAGTTTGACAATCTTCAAAATGCATAGGACTATCACACAGAATGTTTTGCAATTATAGCACAGGCAAGATTTCTGGAAGTTGTTTATGTATTCTATGCAATGCGTGAGGAAATGTAGGCTATGTCGGTGTCATGAAAATGCCAGGCTGTATTTACCATTGAGGTCTTTTATTAAACTCAGGATAAAACACGGACATAACTTTATGCTCCTAGCATCTTCATGGATATAATAATAATTCCCAGAAGTCTTAGCTTCACGTAATGACGTCACGAATATCATGCGTATGACAGATTAACTATTTCATCGCATCACATCTCCCCCCTTAGTAAAGTAAATCATTACCATTAAATCAGTCACTTGTTTACAACTCAAATTCCCAGCATATTACTTCAAAAATAAACCTGTAATAAAGCATAACATAAATGGCTGGTTATAACTTCAATTCCTGTTACTGTCATTCTTACTTCTTTCATTTAGGTACCATTAAACAATTGAACTCATTAATAAACTGTTAAACTCATTAACTCCAGTAAGTTATCACAACCTGTCAAGAATCTGCAACATAAAACATTCAACATTGAAACCATATTGCATTTCTGTTACATTTCACTTTTTCCCTTTTTTTTGTTTTTTTGTTTCCTTACCACCTTCAGGTCTATTTAGGCACATAGTCCTTTAACCAGGCAGGAGGGTTAGTAACTCTCCCAGGTCTTTTGGGTGTGGTTGGCGGTAGGCTTTGGGACACAGTGGGACCGGGAGTGACAGGCCCCACCGCAGGAAGAGAAGGGGAGCCCGGGTCACTGGAACTGGGCTGGCTTTGGTCACTAGTCTCTGATGCAGTGACCTTTTCTGGTGACCCCGGCACTTCCTGGATGTGTCGGCGGTTCCGACGGGTGAATGTCCCTTGGTCTGTTTGGACGTAGTAGGACCTGGGCTCAGGTGCCTGCGCGATGACTTTTGCTGGAGTCTTCCAGCCTTTCTCGCCGTCCAACTTGAGGTTGACGCGTTGACCTGACTCCAGTACAGGTAAGGGACGAGCCGAGTGCCGTCTGTTGTAGAAGAAGCGGTAGGCACTTTTGGCTTGTTGGTCTTTGCTCCTCACAGCGTCGGTGTCAACAGGACTCGGGGCCAGCTGTGCAGGCAGGACTGGAACAGTTGTCCTGATCTGTCGTCCGATGGCGAGTTGAGCTGGACTCTGGCCTGTTGCGGTGATTGGTGTAGCCCTGTAGCTCATAAGGGCTAGGTGAGGGTCTGGCTGCCGCAGTATGCGCTTTGCTGTGGCAACGCTCCGCTCGGCAGCTCCATTGGCTTGTGGATAATGGGGACTAGACTTAGTGTGTGTGAAGTTGTACTGCTCACTGAATGCTTGGAACTCAGCTGAAGTGAACTGGGTAGCGTTATCTGAAACCAGCTCCAAGGGTATACCCCACCTCACAAACATGCTTTTCAGGCGAGCAATCACTTGCTGACTGGTAGTGGTAGTCAGCTGTGCTATTTCAATGTCCCGCGAGTAATAGTCCACAACAATGAGGTACTGCTTGCCATCTTGTTCACAGAGGTCAGCGGCAATCCTTTGCCACGGACCACTGGGCAGGGGCGTGGTTATCAGCGGCTCACGCCTCTGCGTAGGCTTGTTCTTAAGGCAGAATTTACATGTACTCACTAGTATTTTGGTGATGGCGTGGCCTATCCCTGGCCACCACACCGACATGCTGGCCCTTCTGCGACACTTGGTAAGCCCCTGATGGCCTTTGTGTAGCTGGGACAGTACATCTGCTCGCAGAGAGCGAGGAATGACAATCCTGTCATTATACAGGAGAAGTCCTTCTGCTACTGACAAGTGTGCCCTAGCAGCATGGAACTCGTGTAGTGTGTGTGGAATGCGTGATAACTGACCTGGCCAGCCGGCCCTGGTGTAGCGGATGACAGTCTGTAGATCAGTGTCCTGGTCAGTGGCTGACCTAATCGCGTCCAGTCTGTCTCCTGTGATTGGTCTTGACTCGATCACGGCTTGTACGTAGGCTTTGACCTTTTCTTCCGTGTCCGACGTGTCTCTGTCTGGCAGAGGGTTGCGCGACAGCGTGTCTGCCACAACAAGTTGCTTCCCTGGGACATGCACTGCGTCGGCGTTGAACTTCATGAGACGCATCAGCAGCCGCTGACATCTCACAGGTGCTTTGTCGAGGTCATATGAGTTTATGAGAGGAACGAGCGGTTTGTGATCTGTCTGTAAACAGAATTTCTCCATTCCCTGCAGATACCTGGTGAACCGCTCACATGCCCATACGCTGGCGAGGCACTCTTTCTCGATTTGAGAATACCGTCGCTCAGTCTCCGTCAACCTTCTGGAACAGAAGGCCACTGGTCGTAGTCCATCCCCCTGCTCCTGTAGCAACGCAGCCCCCAGACCGTAGCTGCTGGCATAGGCACTGACTACAGTAGGTCTGGATGCATCGTAGTACGCCAGTACTGGAGTGGAGGTCAGCATTTGCTTTACCTTCTTGAACGCCTCCTCCTGTGCCTCTCCCCACACCCAAGCGGCGTCCTTTTTCAGCAGGCTGTTGATGGGGTGCATGACAGATGAGAGGGCAGGGAGGAATTTTCCCAAGTAGTTGACCATCCCGATGGTCTGGCGTAGCTCTGTTGTGTTGGTGGGGCGCGGTAGCTCTGTTATTGCTCTGACTTTACTCTCATCCGCCCTAATGCCATCTTTGCCTATCACATGGCCAAAGTACTGGATCTCAGATTTTCCAAACTGGCACTTACTGCGGTTGAGCTTCAGTCCAGACGCTCTGATCGTCTCCAGCACCTTTCGAAGATTCTTGTCGTGATCCTCTCTGTCCTTGCCGAAGATCAGGACGTCATCCATGACGACCACGGCGCCTTCATGGTCCCTCAGGAGGGCACTCATTTTCTGCTGGAAAATCTCCGGGGCCGAGGTTATGCCAAATGGCAGCCTCCGGAAACAGAACCGACCCACCGGCGTGATGAATGTCGTGAGCCTCCTACTGTTGGCATCTAGCGGTATTTGCCAAAATCCACTAGAAGCGTCGACAGTGGAGAACACTGTGGCACCTGAGAGCGTTGGTGCGATGTCCTCTAGCGTAGGCAGGATGAATCGCTCTCATTTCACTGCTTTGTTTAGTTTTTTCAAGTCCACACATATTCTGGGCTTTTTGTTCTTTTTGATGACTGGCACCATGGGGGCGCACCAGTCTGTGGCTTCGTGCACCTCCTCTATGATGCCCAAAGACTGCATGCGCCTCAGCTCCTCAACCACCTGAGGCATGATCGGGAAGGGAATGCGACGGGGCGTGGCAAGACTATAAGGAGTGGCATCGGGCTGGAGCTCAATTTTCACAGGCTCACAATTCAAAAGTCCAATATCTCCAAAAACATCCTCATAGCTCTCAATTCCATCCACTCTGCGAATCAGCCCCATTTCAGAAGCTATTCTCCTACCCAGCAGGTTGGTGGTGAATGGGCCCCTCATCACATAAATCCAGAATTGGTGTTTCACACCACGTTTCTCAGTCTCTGCTAAGAATTTGCCTTTGCAATCCAGTTTCCCACCGGGACTAGTGAAAACAGCTTTTGTGTCCTTTAACACAGGGCGCTGGGGCAGGCTGAGGAATGTGTGCTCTGCAATCACTGTAATATCTGCGCCTGTGTCAATCCTGAATTGCACCGCTTTCCCTTTCATTTGCAGATCTACAAGCCACTTGTCCTCGTCGACATCGTTGTCCTCAGTAATGGCTCCTAATAGCCAAGAGCTGCCCTCGTCACTGTCACAGTTAGCAGCTGCCACTGCACGCACTGCTTTCGTTTTGCACATAGCTTCAAAATGTCCCTTTTTACTGCATTTGCGGCACTGTTTGCCGTTTGCTGGACATGCTCCAAACTCGTGCACTCTGCCACATCGCTGGCATGCATTTCCTTGTTGCCCACTTTTAGCTTTAGCATTACTTTGTTTTCTCTCTGCATTTTTGAATTGTTTTGGCTTGCGAGTAATTGCACTTACTTCACTCTCTGGTGATCGGGTGGTGCTTTGTGCTTTGATGAGCTCTGACTGTCGAGCCATGTTGATAGCTTTTTCTAAAGTCAAGTCCGGCTCCAGCTGCAGTTTTTGTGATACTTCCATGTCCACTAATCCAATGACGATGCGATCCCGTATCTGCTCGTCTTTCGTCGCACCGAAGTCGCAATACTCCGCCAGTTCATACAAGTGTCTCACGAACGCCTCCACGCTCTCACCATGCCTCTGTGAGCGTCTGTGAAAGCATGCCCGCTCGTGGATAACATTCCGTTTAGGGACAAAATGTTCGTCGAACTTTTTCATTGTTTCCCCATAGTAATCCTCAATCTCATCCGGAAAAGTAAAAGTACTGAAAATGGGTTCAGCCTCCTTACCCATCGCGTAGAGTAGAGTGTTTACTTGAATTTCGCCGTCCTCTTTGTCGAGTTTCATAGCGATTCTATAGCGAGAGAAGCGTTGTCTCCATACCGGCCATGCGGACGGCTGGGTGAAGTCAAACGATTCCGGTGCGTGAAACTTTGCCATCTCGGTCGTCGTTTACTTCAGTCGAAACTGTCTCCTCGCGTCGATCACTGCAGTCACTGGGCCACTTCTGACACCATGTCATGAAAATGCCAGGCTGTATTTACCATTGAGGTCTTTTATTAAACTCAGGATAAAACACGGACATAACTTTATGCTCCTAGCATCTTCATGGATATAATAATAATTCCCAGAAGTCTTAGCTTCACGTAATGACGTCACGAATATCATGCGTATGACAGATTAACTATTTCATCGCATCACAGTCGGGCTGGTAGCTTCTCACACACAATGATGTCTCTCTATGCTTCACCTCAAACAATAACGTCTCTTTAGTCTACCACTTATGAAAAAGCACTCAAACAACAACTACCACGGCAGAGGGATTAATGTTTTCAGCTGCAAACACTTCATATTTAGTAGGTCTGCTGAAACAACAGGTGGAGAGAGGAGAAGCGACTGGAGCGCAGTCTAAAAGCGTCTGTCAATTAAAGGCTATGGTGACGTGCATTCCCAAACTCCAAACCTATATTTTGAGAATAGATTAACGTGCGATATTTTCTTTATCGCGCGACAAGAGTCTCACATTATCGCAGCACGGTAACGCCGATAACGGCCCACCACTAATGTAAAGGTTTATATGTCAAATATCCTGCGGTGTGACTGTAACATTAATGAAACATGGAATATAATATATATATAAATTAACCAACAAAATTTTGTTAATTTTTGAATAATGTATGAAGCTTTTGGCATGATTGCATAAATATAAACTTTATATTAAGATATGTGAATGTGAAAAAAAACTCAAGACAGCAATATTAACTACAAGTTCAATTTCGTAACGCAAATTGCGTCCTGTGGGGTGACCTGTATGTCAATGTTTGTGAATGGGCAGCTGCAAGGCCAACTACAAGGGTCTTAAAGACTGGCTCCTAACCAGTCAGTACCTCAGTTATTGGAGAGTGCTGTGGAAGTTTAAGGTGACTGTTAACCTCTTAATAGGTCTTCATATTGCAATGTTTCTGTCACGCAATGCTTAGGTTCATTTTATGGTGTCCTGTTGTGTGACTGCTCTTATAGAAGGAAAAAAAGTTTTTTATAAATGATTTTTTTATAAATGACTTAATTTTCCTGCGGTGTGACATGCCTATGAAATGTGTTGATGCAGGACACATTTTCCCAAAAATGGCAAAAATTAGGCGAAATTCCACGGACCACTAAGTGCTTTAGGGTTAGGTTGACAAAAATATACATAAGATGTAGGACAAAGGCTTATTCGAGGTCTGATTTGTAGAAGTCTGGGCTCCTTCTGTTACATTTTGCATGGTAGAACAATGTTTTGATCATTAGGGCCTCTGCACGTCAGCTCCGACAGCCGCAGTGCTGTTGCAGCACTTTCCCTTCCAACACAATTCCGACAATTCCGCAGAGCATTGAGAGTCAATGGGCGACTCAGACAAAATAGAACTTGTCTGTAATCGTTAGCCGACATTTGCGATTGTCTGCGGACATCGGCGCCGGTGTGCGGGGTTGTGTTGGCAGCAATGGAATCGAACTTTGGCGGAGCAGTGCTCAGCACTTTGTCGGAGCCGATGTGTGGAGGCCCTTAGGCCGTCATCAGATTCCTCCGATGTACTGTATGTCTGTGTTCTCATGACTGTCTGGTCCTCTGCGTTTTCAGGAGCGTGTGGTGGCGCTCTGGTTCCCCAGGACACCCCCAGGTTCCTCTTCTCCCCCAACTGGCCAGAGCCCTACGAGACCAACCTGGAGTGCTCATGGGTAATCCGCTCTCCGGACTCCATCGTGGAGCTCAACATGCTCTTCATGGACATCGAAGACTACCCTTCATGCTACTACGACAGCCTTGTCATCAGAGACGGTGAGAGGGATGAGGCCAGGGGGCAGTGACAGTGTTGCCAGATGTGTCTGACCAAATCCCGCCCAAAAGGTTCTCAAAAACCGCCAAAATGCGCTAAATTCCCTCCTATTTCAACATATTGCATTGATTTCTATGGGCACGAAACTGCTGAAAAAAAAGCCAAATGGCCAATTTTTCCCGTTTTTACCCGCAGACGGCCATCCCAAGTAACCACCCAATCTGGCAACACGGGGGGCAGATCTCATTAAGGACAGTTAACAGTTGATCTACAGTACAGTTCAAGTACATTACATTTTCACTTGCGTCACTTCCACTGTGAGTCACAAAAGAAGACGCATAGTAAACAATCTGCAAATATTTAATGGAGAATAAGTAGGGCACAATGGTGCAAACAGCACTGCATCATTTTTATCCACCTTAAATCATGTTTTCGAATTCATTTTATTGCCTCGTCATCTTGTAGCTGAGTGAAAGTCACTTCTGACTTGTCGTTGTGGAATAAAAAGGGTCTGTAATTGTTCTACTAGCTTAGCTTGGAGGTGTGGAGCGATTATGTAGAGTCCTCTATGAAACTCTCCTTTCAACTTGTTGGTCAACCAAAAATAACTTGAGTGCTTCTTTAAATACATTCCCATAGAGTCATTGTGTATTTATATCATACCTGTATGCAGTTATGTATTATTCTCACTAGACGTACAGTAGGTGTTGTGAAAATTGCATAAAATAATTCTGTTCCATCTTCTTCATGGTCGTTTGGTATTGGTATTTTATTTGGATCCCCATTAGCTGATGTAACTCATCAGCTACTCTTCATGGGGTCCACACAAAACATGTAACAAACAAGACATAAAAGACTACAGATATATAAAAACAGGGAAAGAATACCTTCTTCCCAGAGTCCACACATTAAAACAGAGAACAACTCACTGTACAGACAACATTAAAGACACATGTGTTTTTTTTACAGGTGAGACCAACATGTCCCCTGTGCTAGCCACCCTGTGTGGCCGTCAGCTGCCTGGCCCCATCCACTCCACAGGGGACGCCATGCACATCCGCTTCACCACCGACAGCAGCGTCTCCCGACAAGGCTTCAACGCCTCCTACGCCAGAGGTGATGCTTCATTAGCCCGACTGGCGCAACAACCACTTTTACTTACAGTAGAGCTGCATCAGTTGTTGAAGTGAAATGAAATTGAACGGAGGCAGTCACTGGTGACAGCCTAGCAAAATTCTTCACCAGCTCGCAACGGATGTCTTTTTTTTGTTTTGTCTTGTGCCATTTCTTTTCAGGCATTACATTTTAACATCAACACAAATTACCAGTCAAATTACTTCAGAAAGATGTTTTGTTCAGAAAAGTGTAATAATGTAATATAATAATAATGTACTTTGTATAATAATCATATCATATTATACCATATGTCATATTTATCATATCATATCATAAAACTTCTGTCTTTGGCCAGGTTGTGGAGGACTCATCCATGCAGACAGGGGGGTGATCACGTCCCCTCGCTACCCCCAAAACTACCTTTCTGGCCTGAACTGCAGTTGGCATGTGATGGTGACGCCGGGCTTCAGGGTGTTCACCACCTTCGAGAACCCCTTCCAGGTGCAAGGCTTCGGCACTGGCTGCAGCTCTGGTGACTACGTGCAGGTGAGTCTTCAGGGCACCGTCAGTTAACCTGGATCTCGCCAGATCGTTGTCAGAGAGAGTAGATAAGAGAGAGGTTCCGGGGGCGCTGTGGCGCAGCGCGCTAAGCCCCCCACATTTGGGCTTGCATGCCCACGGGGACCCCGGTTCGAGTCCGGCCGGGGTCATTTCCCGATCCCACCCCGTCTCTCTGTCCCACTTGCTTCCTGTCACCATCTCAGACTGTCCTATCAAATAAAGGCATAAAAGCCCCTAAAATATATATAAAAAAAAATAAAAGAAAAAAAAAAAAGAGAGAGGTTCCGCTGGCCCATTGTTTCCGGGTTCTACTGTTGCAAGGGGGAGGGGGGGGAGATCCCCCTTTAAGCAGACCTAGGCAGACCTAATTACTATTCTATGCATTCTAAAAGCATTATGACACGCCCCTTTAGGCAGACCGGAACCTGGTCACGTTAGGTGCCCATAGAAACCTATTATGTTGGCATATCTCTATACTTAAAGAATCTCTGTCGTTGTTCTGCACAGCTCCACAAACTCCAATTAGATCTGGGAGGAATTTGACAAGCTTAGGCTCTCTGCACATCAGTTCTGCTGTGCAGTGCACTGCTCTGCCAATGTTCGATTCCACGGTTTTCTATACAACCCTGCACACCGGCGCAGATTTCCGAAGGCCCTTAGCTGGCTTCCTGATTGACAAACCAATCAGGATTGCAGGATTTTCAGAGATGTGATGTAGTCAAAAGAGGTCATACAGCGGAGGAAAAAATAGTGAAACAGTTATTTCAGAACAGATGCCAATAGTGGCTTGGATAGAGAAGTCACGCGCAATTTCAACTGTATTGTCAAATCTGTGAGTAGCTGAAGTAGCACGTCATTAAAAATGGTGGTTTTTATAAACCACGACTTCAGTGAACGAATCCTTACATCCATAGTACCACACGAGGTGGAACAATATTGTGTGTGTGTGTGTGTGTGTGTGTGTGTGTGTGTGTGTGTGTCTGTCTGTCTGTCTGTCTGTCTGTCTGTCTGTGTCTGTGTGTGTGTGTGCATGTCCTCCTAGCTGAGGAATGGTCCTGATGCTTCAGCTCCTGCCCTGGGTGGTCGTCAGTGTGGCTCCACCCCACCCTCCATGGTCCAGACCACAGATAACCACCTTCACGTCCAGTTCATATCCGACGCCTCCAATGAGGGCTCGGGCTTCAAGATGGTATTCGAGGCCCACAGTCAGGGTACGGGTGTTTGTAACTTGTGCAAGTAGCATCATGCTTTTTAATAGGCAGGCTGTGTCTATATGGTTTACAGTATATATTGTGTATTATACTGTTCTTTGACTCCTAAGCCACAGGCACATACTGTGCTGTAGCTATAGAACAGAAAGAAAAACTACATTAGCAAGTCTGCTTAACATTGTGCGTGTGCGTGTGCGTGTGCGTGTGCGCGTGTGCTTATTTTTTTGTCATTGTCTTTATCAGTATGTTTAGTTCTGGAGTCTGGTCAAATGCTATTTAAATATTTTATGCTAGCGCCTGTTACATAGGCTGTTGACCATAAAGCAAGTACTATTTGTCTTGACTTCTTAGTTTGGCTCCCTTAGAAATGTAACTGTGGTAAATCATTTTAGATTTTCTTTTGCCTTAAGACATGTAAAAGTTTTTATCTTTTACCTGACATGTTTCGACGGTGTTACCCTCTGATGAAGACAGAAGTAACACCGTCGAAACATGTCTTATGTGTTTCTGGCAGCTTGTGGAGGCTACGTATCATTGGGAGACTCAGATCCACCAGGCTACATCATGTCCCCCAACTACCCCTCCAACTACCCCCAGAACATCGACTGCATCTGGGTCATCTCTGTACCCAATGGGGAGGCCGTCCAGCTCGACTTTGAGGGAGATTTCAACATTGAACCCCACACAGAGTAAGAGTCCAAAACACAAATTTATGTTATGAATAAATAAATGAACAAAACTAATGTGGTTTATCCGTATGGCTTTGGAAGGACTTTGCAGTTTGTACTTTTTCCTGGCACAGATCTGAGTGAATTCTTCCACAGTGTTAATTCAACACACATAGAGAGGACTACACTACACACTAACACTGCACTTTTTGAAGGTGTATATGAGAGTCAGAGGATAACTCTGACTCTCTTCCCTCCTTCACAGCTGTCGTTATGACTACCTGGAGGTGCGTGACGGCTCTAGCTCCGACTCTGACCTCATGGCCAGGCTGTGTGGATCCATGCGGCCGTCTACCCAGCATTCCACTGGGCCTGTCATGTACCTGAGGTTCCGCACTGACACCAGTCAAACTCACGTGGGATTCAAGGCCAAGTACTCCATTGGTAATAGCAGATTAGTTCTAAACAACACAAAACAAGTACTTATAAACTATTCAAACCGAGACCAGATAAATGTACGATTATATATGTACTGTTAAGTGAAAATGTTTTACTTGTCATAAAAGCACAGTGATAAAGTATACCTTTTTCCTAGCTCTCCTCAGTTTATAATTTGTACTTTCTTGATGAGATGTCATGTAGATGTTTTGTACCAAAAAAAAACAATTTCATTTCATACTTGATATGTAGACACAATGTATTAGGAGTCACATGAGTAATATGAAAACACAAGATGATTAGTGATGACTTATTTTCTCCTCTGCCATGCACATACTGTAATATGCAACTTCCATGGCACATCCAAGGTGTTAAAGTGTGGCTGGTAATCAATGGAGGTTACCCAGACCTGGCAAGGACCTTGCATGTTGCAGCCAAGGCAACATGGTACCAAAGCAGTAGCGAATGCTGTATTGAATCCTCTTACTGTATGTATGTAAATGTCTCCTTTCACTTCTAGCCACCTGTGGAGGTACGTACACAGGCCAGAGCGGCACCATCCGCAGCCCTGGCTTCCCCACCGCCAACTACCCAGACAGCTCCTCCTGCGAGTGGTACCTGGAGGGCCCAACAGGCCACTACCTCACCCTCACCTACAACACACTCAACCTCACCAGCTCCACGAGCTGCACCAGTGACTATGTGGAGGTCCGCGAGTACAATGCCTCAGGTAGGATCCCTGACTACAGGACACTCTATGATACAGCGTAAGTCACTTTTAGATGAGAAGGCACAGCACACGTGGTTAATGGAGTGGTTGACTTAACCATGTGGAGTTACTGAGACTGGTTAAAGACGCTCTTCCCAGCATTAGACATTCTTGGAAGCAGGACCAAATCAGCACTGACGAATAAAAATGAAGAAAGTCCACTTCAACCAGGATTTTTATCCAAACAATAAAATATGGGCTAAAAAACCTTGTTGAGGTGCATATTTTTCAACCTAATTTGTCTGACTTAACCATGTGGAACATCACCAATTATTCCCATGTTTCTTTATAATCAAATATTTTTGAGGGATGGAAAAAGTGTGCAGAGACCAGTTTAAAATGTGAGTGCTTCTGTTTTTTTATAGGATCATCTCCTTCGGACTGAGCTTTCTGTCTATTAGCTAGTGTTTTCTTACGCTGTTTGCTCCCTCTGCTGTCCTTAATTTGAGTTGTTCTCAGATTGTTTTCCTGTGTTTATTCCTCAGGTCGGTTGCTAGGTAAGCACTGTGGTAACAGTGCCCCTGCTCCCATGGATACCGGTGACAGCTTCGCCTACGTCAAGTTTGTTAGCGACGCCACTGGCAACGCACCCGGCTTCAGCCTCACCTTTACCGCCAGTGTTGAAGGTTGGTGGCCTCTTTCAAAAAGCGTACTAAAAACAGTACTAAAAACATATTGCCAAATGGATTTTCTGGAGACAAATGAGGCTACTGGTCTAAAAAGCAATTCAGTGGTAGTAATTGTTTGTAAAGGTGTTGGTAGTGTTTTCGCCTAAGCTAAAATTATCCCATCTAAATAAATATCTTCCCAGTATTATCTTCTCATCGCCTTCTTCTTCGTCTGTCTTAACAGGTCATGTGGAGGTTATCTCTACCTCTTCTAAACATACAGCACTGTATCTTCTCATGCTCTTCCTCTCCTTGCTTCTTGCCCCCTTCGTGTTTTCAACAGCATGCGGAGGAGACCTCAACCTCCCTTTGCAGAATGATGTAATCATCATCCTGCATCCTTCATCTCTCCTCTTGTGTTTTAACAGTGTGGAGGAAACCTCAAAACTCCCTGCAAAGAATAATCTGGTCACCTATACATATACAGTATCTTCTCATGCTCATCACCTCCTTTTGTTTTTTAACAGTATGCGGAGGGGAGCTGAGCCTCCCTTCGGGCACCCTCTCGTCCCCCAACTACCCCAACCTGTACCCCCACAGCCGCACCTGTCGCTGGAACATCGCCGTGCCCCCGGGCCGCAGGGTCACCCTCACCATCAACGACCTCCGCCTGGAGGGAGACGGACACAGCTCCTGCTACGCTGACTATGTGGACGTAAGACAGCAACCTACCGCCTGGTTTCCCCCGAATCCACCCTTTCTACACGCTTAATTCATAAACAACAGCAGCAATAGTAATAGTAGTAATATTATTTGTTATTTGTGTAGCAAGACAAGTTCATGCAAGACGCATCTCAAGTGTTTTTCATTTCTTTCACTGATTTCTGATACATATTCTTCAAAAACTGAAAAGTTTAGAACAATTTGCAATAACTCTTGCTCTCTCAAAACTGCTTTGGCAAAAAGTAGCTGTACCTGTACCTACTTTGTGTAATAGCATGGTGTTATGATTTTCTATTTTCATTCATTTCATAAATCCAGTGTGATTCTCTTGGGCCCTTGTCTGCTTGGTGCAGGTCTTCAACGGCGTGGTGCCCAACGCCCCGCTGCTGCAGCGTCTGTGTGGCACGGTGCCCGCCGGCCTGCAGATCAAGTCCTCTGGCAGCACCATGTCCGTCGTCTTCCGCACCGACTCCTCCGTGTCCAATGGCGGATTCACGGCCGACTACACCTCAGAGGAGGACGCAGGTGAGGGAGAGTGTTTTAGCGCAGTGTGAATTATTGGGGGTCCACATACCAGGTAGTGAAATTTGTATTTTGTATGATGTTGTACATGTAACTTTTGTACATGTACATTTTAGTTCATCTGCTGATGAAAAAGGGATGAAAAACAGTCATCTCTTTTCATCAGTGGATTAATTGAATTTGATACAATTCACATTTCCTTGTCAATATTTGTCTTAACTCCCTATGAAGTATTTCAAATTAATATGAAATCTTCATCTGATATCAAGCAGAATGAGACAACCTCTTTTTGGTGGTCCCAACTCACTTGATTTTAGTGCGCAACCAAGGTTGATATTTTGTGAACATGTTATGAATGAAAATGGACCAAACTGAGGGCTTTGGTCGTGAATGGATAGTTTATTGCCCTCCAGCTACTGTTGGTGTGAAAGGCCCCTTAGGAGCTATGACATGCTAAACAGAGGCATGAATAACAAAGAGTGTTTATGTGGCTGTTCAAACTTTAATGTGGTTCTTGTCATTTCCGCTGAATACGGCTGTGAATTATGCTGTTTATATGCGTTACCTTAAATATGACATTAAAGGTGGGATAGGAGATGTTTTTCTGGCACATATTTTACCATATCATCTGAAAAACTCCTCATGACGCCATAGCACCCATCGAAATAGAGTGTTTGGAAAAAAAACGAAATCTTTTGGTACAGTGTAGAGGGCGTAGTCAGAAGAAAACGGCAACCAATAGAAGTAATACTCATCATCACTTCTATTGGTTTCTGACACGTCCATCAACCGCCAGCACTCACCCCTCCTCCCTGCGCGTTCACCGACTCGTGAACTTGACCGACCCCGCCCCCATCATTCATGCACACGCGACAAGGCTTATCATCACTCGGCTAGTAGCAAGGTAACGAGAGTTAGCAGCAGGCTGGAAACTTTGGTGGCTTTTGCAGAGTTACAGGAAGAACTTTGGCTTTTGGAACACTAACCATGTCAGGATAACATACTCCCTTGGATTATCATCGGACTCGCAAAACCAGACTCCAACACGGGCTGAAAATTTGAAATGGGACCTGACACTCTTGGACACAGATGTCGGCTACGGCAGCGGCTTCAAATACGCTTTGGTGACCATATTTCTAATCGAGAGGTGAGATAATATATTTGTCTGTATAATATTTTGTGAATTGGTTTAGGACACAGTGGTGTCTTTTTTTAAGCAAGTATCCATTGAGAAGGGTCAGAGGATTAGCTCAAGCTCCAACATATCTAGCTGCTACCTTGCTTAACATAGCTGCTACCTCAATCGCTTTATTTTTTGTGTTTTTCCCCCCTGTGGCATTTATTCTGTGCACATGAACACGTTTTCAGAATTGCTATGTGTAACTCAGACGGTTACTCTTGTGTGTTTTGCTGCTAGTTGTGCGAACGAGCCAGACAAACCAGCTGGGAGGAGGACGGAAGCACCCCTTCTCCATCCGCGTTCAGTTGCTAAATACGGATCCACCCCGTAGTAAGTAACCTACCATGTTTACGCACACATTACTTTGACCAGCAAAGCCCATGTCTTTCTAGTGGTTTACAAAAATATATCGTTTGCATGTTTCGCTTTGGTACGTCTCTGTTGTATGACTCTGGTAATAGTAGCAAGCACAAGCACAACCTGTTCGCCGCTCCAGCATTGCAAAATAGATTGCCTTGGGTTTTCAAATGTTTACATGATTGTGGGTGTAATGTTGTTAACTCGCTGATGTCGTTTTTGAGAAGACGGTAGTTTTGCATTTGATAAATACCACCTAATGACCATGACGGCTACACGGCAGATCTTTATTGTGATGGCTACACTGAATGATCACATGGAGATGCCGGTAGGCCTACATTATTTGTTTTACCCTGGTTATATTGAAATGTTCTGCTTTGTCCATTCCAAGCTGTTCCTTGCTCCTGTTTCACAACATATCAAGGCTGCCAAGTAAATGAAGAATGAATCACCGCACACTGGTAGTTTATTTTATTCATGTTTGTGGGTGTAATTTCGTCCAGTTGCAGATACTACTATCCATTTTGGAATGATCTGCCTTTGAAAAACAATGGTTCTATCTGACAAAAGCGAACAGATCCTGTAGTTGTAATTGATGCACTAAATCAGTGTTTCTCAACCTTTTTTTAGGCGAGGCACCCTTTCAATTCATGGAAAATTTCAAGGCACCCCAAACCAAGTAGCCATATAGCATCACATCCGATACCACACAAGCTTAGAATGTAACACATTTGGAGACACACAACCTA
Organism: Engraulis encrasicolus; assembly: GCF_034702125.1. NCBI lineage: Eukaryota > Metazoa > Chordata > Actinopteri > Clupeiformes > Engraulidae > Engraulis > Engraulis encrasicolus. Next base: position 34,149,973 of record NC_085865.1, on the reverse strand, counting down.
GTAGCACGACCTATGTTCAAAGTTGCAGCTGGGGTGACCAATATTTACTTTATTGTGCGTAAATGGCAGATCAAAGATTCCACTGACTAACATTAACTTATCAATTTTGACAAATATGTTTTATGTTATATAATTTATTTATCAGCCACGTTTCCGCGGCACCCCAGGGTGCCCCGGCACCCCTGTTGAGAAACACTGCACTAAATTATGATATTCCTATGTGTGCGCGCACGCGCCAAGTTTTCAATTCAACACACTGGGACACTTTTCAGTCTTTGAGGTTGCTGGAATCAACACAGACTACCTCCATGCACCTTATCAGAACACTTTGCATGTTTTTGTATACTTGTCCCCTTTGTGTATTGCTGCTAATCTTTCTCTTTCTAGGTTCTGTTGGTTGCATGCAGATTGTGCCAGATGATTTATCTGTCTATGGTCTAAGCATGGGCTCTGTGCTAATATGCAATTTGGGCTCTTTTTTCCCTCAGGTCAACAGCCGAAAGGGTCCTTCTACAACCACATACTTATGCCAGTAAAAGCCAATCCAAGAAGCCTGGACTGCAGTCACCATCTCAACACACCAACCAAGAGAAAGGCGGATGGCTCAATTCAGTATGTAGTTCTGCAAATATTCTCAAAGGTCTTCACAGCCCCCAATGGTGCAGAATGCATTTACGTATACGTATACGTATATTTGTGTAAGGTCAAAACAATGCTGATTACAGAACATAACTAGGGCCATGAATGAAATTTGAGGTAGCAGCCAGCCATCACCTGATGGTGAGAGGTGGTCCTAAGATCAGAGAGAAGCAGGTTGAAATCCCATCCTTACCTCTCCCTACCTACACCTCCATCCACAGCTGAAGTGCACTTGAGCAAGGCACACAAGTCCACTTAGGTCCTGGACTGTAGCCAACACCCTGTAAAACCCTGCTGTGTAATTTGATGTAATGAAGCCCTAATATAGTCTAACACATTGCTTGTTACAGATATGGAAAATTGCACAATAAAAGTTCCAGGACATGAAGGCTGCATACTGTGAACGTCAACCTTCAGGGCACCGTCCTGCGCAGAAGACTTTCTACCCTAAGAGGGATGGCTGACCGCAAACACTCACAACCAGGTGAGCCCAGATAAAGGAGTTATTTTTGGTGTCCCTGCCCCAACAACCCAGGTTACTTACATTTAAAATGTCACTGGAGCTACTGTCAGATATGTGATTTCTAATTCTGTTTATCTTTTTACAGCACAGACGCCTCCAACCTCAAACTAGGCCCTTCACAGTTGCTGCACTTACCCACCTTCCCAGAGTTTTTGTGTGGTAATGACAACTGTAAATATAGTATAAAGTAATGTATCTAGTGTCATGTGTAATCATTGTTTAAATTGTCCATACATTTCAATGACAGTAAATATTGGTGGACACAATTTGACTGTGTGGCTTTTTTTTAAATTCATTCTCTGACTGAAAATGCATGGTTACATAATTTATATATTCCACAAGACCACAATCAGAAGAACATTTGACAGGTTGCATTTATTTTCTATGTATGAAAAAAACAATGGTAACAAGACAAACGTGGTTCCAAACCAAAAAGGTGAGATGTACAGATGAATGCTCCTACAGATAATGAAAAATAATAAAAGTCTGCACACTGCCGGTTTGTGTGTTTTATACCGTACTCTGTATAAACCTTTTATATTGCTCTAGTGGAGCAGGGTAACCCTGGCTAATCCTGGGTATTGTACTGTGTATTACAACGTCAGCCCTGTTCAAGTGCCCCATACTGTCTGTAGGCTGCATGCCTGAAGAGACCGTTTCTCTCACCTGGTCCTACATCAGCCCAAAGTCTTATCAAAACTGAGAACACCACAGCATTTCCTTTCAATGTTCATGGGCATCTCCTTACAGATTGCGCAGAGGCGCCAGGTTGGTTGTGCTACTGGGCTGTGACTGAGGACCAGATGTCATGTGCCAGGTCGAACATCAAACTGGGGTCACGGGTCAGGGCACGCTGCAGTAACCGATGGGATTGCTTCAAATTCAATGATTGAATCAAGGCCTGCAAAGCAATAAATACATTTTATGTAGTGCATTTTCTATTTGATGATGGGGACTAAATAACTCTATTGACAATAAGACCAATATGGACATAAGCAATCATTATTGTGTATATAAATAAAGATGTGCCAATTATATGCATACAACGTTTTCAGTCAATTTCTTACAAACTGGTGTTGTGCCAGGGGTTACACAGATGTATGAAGTAGGTGGGCTTTTATGGATGTACTTGAACTACCACTGGTGTTGTGTACCTACAACCATGTAATATCACACTACAGGAGTAGAAATATTGTAATGGTTATCACAACAGGTGTACTCGTGTAGCCTACTCGTGTTGCGATATAGAGTACATCCGTTGTGATAACATCCATTACAATACTTACACATCTGGAGGAATACAGCAGGACAATGTTATTGAGGGATGAATGTACATCCTTACAGTTAGCAGGGCGTCAATTCTGTTGGAGTCTCCCTAATCAATACCCCCGACCTCTGCTGCGTCTATCTTCCTCCTCCTCCATCTCTGGCCATCGGTCCTACTGGGCTGTTAGGTCGTTATGATTGTGATGGGCCAGGAAAGTCAGAGCTGGAGCTCTCGTGGTCGTGGAAGGTCTAAAGCATATGAAAATATCGTCAGCCAAAACAATTTCATTAGCGTTGATCAGTTCGGTTGTTTTTCTTTACTCCCTCTGTCCCTGTGTCTGCGCGTGCGACAACCCAAGTGAAATCTGAAGTCATAGCCTAAAACACTAAGGATTGTGGTGTCGGGTATATATAAATACAATAGTAAAATGTATACTGCGGTACACATCTGTCCAAATAAATCCATGTGTCAGTACTGTAGCTACTGGCTAGAACTACTGTCTAGGGATGACAGTATAGCATCTGTCATCAGTGTTAGGAAGTTAGAATGAGATATCTAAGTAACACGTATCAAGTTCAATAACTAATCTAGTATACATCTACTGTCATCAATATTTCTTGAAATGGCAACCTCCATGACGGCCTGTGCGTTTATTGTGATGTTGAACATTCTTACCGTAGCCGGAGACAGTGCCATGGCTGGAAGTTAGCTTGGCTAGTCGCTTTGTCGTGGCTTCTAGCCCGCCCCCCCGCCTCGTGAGCTCTCGTGGGTTCCCGGGATAATCCGAACACTTGACAGACTGCATGCGCGTTCATGTGTTTTGAAGGCGTGGCTTTGAGGGGAGGGCTGAAGGGAGAGGCGGGCTGTGTATTTTCAAAAATATAGCTCACAGGAACCGTTTTTCAAAGATCTCCAACCCTACCTTTAAGGATAACTGGCAATTTAAGTTTATTTTGTTTATCTGGTATTTATCATTATTTATGTTCAAGATAATTTGTTTCACGTTTTGAACACATCATTTATTAAAGTGCACATGTCTGTCAGTGTACAAACCTTTTTCCATTTGTACCTGTTCTGATGTGATATGTTGGAACATCATTTTCGTGTTTTGTCTGTTCTCCAAAGTGTGTGGAGGTCTGATCACTGGCCCTGATGGAGGGAACTTCACGTCACCAAACTATGGCGTGGGCAATTACACCAACAAGCTGAACTGCGAGTGGCTGCTTCAGAACTCACAGCATGTAAACTCCTCTATCGTGGTCATCATCAATGACCTGCACATAGAGAGCCACCAGACCTGCGACACTGACTACATTGAATTCCGTCTGGGTGAGTAAGTCAAGTGAGCAATGCTACGCTCGCTCAGGCACTGTGATGTTATTGTGTACTTTTGGTGGTAATTCTCTATGGGGCTGTTAACAGCAGTGCAAATGCTGTATATTCATTCATTTATTTCATGTTTATTTAATTTCTTTAATTTAATTTCTGCATTATTACTAAAATATGTTTTCTACTCTACTCTGCTTCCCTCCGCTCTGCTTCCCTCCACTCTGCTCTGCTCTACTCTGCTCTACTCTACTCTGCCCTACTCTGCTCTACTCTACTTTACTCTGCCCCACTCTACTGTAATTTACTCTACTGTTCTCTACTCTACTGTTCTCTGCTCCACTGTACTCTACTCCTTTGTGCTCTACTCTACTTTTCTCTGCTCCGCTCTGTTACACTACTCTACTCTGCTCTGCTGTACTCTACTCAACTCTACTCTACTTAACTCTGCTCCACTATTCTCTATTCTGCTCCACTCCTCTCTACTCTCCTTCACTCTACTCTCTGTTCTGCTCTACTCTACTCTACTGTACTCTACTGTACTCTACTGTACTCTACTCCGCTCTACTCTGCTCCACTCTACTCTACTCTACGCCCTACTATAGGAGACCAAAATGGGGAATTCTTGGCTCGCTTCTGTGGCCAGAGTGTCCCTGGAGTGCCAATAGTTGTCTTCACACCAGAGCTCTGGGTCCACTTCCTGACAGGCACCTCTGGCGTAGACCTGGGCTTCAAGGCCACGTATGAGTTCTCGGGTAGGTTGTTTACTGTAGCTCATGAATTCACCCAAAAGGTAGGTAAAATGCAGTACCTTATCTACACAGTCACAGCAGCATTGCCTTATTTACACAAAGACTCTATACATGTAAGTTGTGAAATGTCAATATGTTGTAAGAACACTCAGCAAAATGTCAAATGCAATAGGTACATATAAAGTAGCCTTTGCAGCGTTGTACCAGTGGCCTGACAATAGCTGTGACAATACCCACTACCAACCACACTCTCATTGGTGTTGCAATACCAGAAAAGGAATTGAACATCATGTTGTTGTTTTTTTTACCATTAGTTGTTACCACATGTGTTGCCTGTCCCTTCCAGATTGTGGTGGCTTGCAGACTGGAGAGGGTGGCATTATTGCCAGCCCAGGTTACCCCAATAACTACCCAGGCCCCAGCCGCTGTGCCTGGCTTCTGGAGGCTCCCCAGGGCCACACCATCACTGTGAGTGACATTCAAGGGACTCCTGGGTAACACTTTATTTTAATGGTTCACTATTACAGTGGATCTAGTGCATTAGGTACAGTGTAATAACCAGTGTAACAATATTTAATACCATGTAATACCAGTGTAATACCATGTACCAACCCTAACCCTAACCCTAGATGTGGGTAGTTGACGTGACGTATCAATTTTGCTGTCACAGGCTCTTAAAATTAAGTAAATTCATGTTTTCAAAATTGTCAATGTTTTAAATGATAAAACTAGTGTCGTTGATGTGAAAAAGTAATGTGTACTAAATCCAGAGCTTAAATAAGTATACTTAATTTTGAGTCAAATGTCACATTTGTCCTATGATGTGACTGTCACAAGCCTGGTTCTCCATATTAAAATATTTTTAAATAAATAATCAAAGCTCAGTCATTTGTCTAAACAACCCTAGCATGTTTTTCAAGGTGACTATTTTAGCAAGTGACAATGCTTAATTTTTTTTCCTGCTTTTCTGAGACTGTATGGACTTATACAACTTTGTCACAGAAAACAATGTCCTGTGTGTGACATCATATTTTTTGGGTAATTCTGTGGATAATTATCTATTGTTGAAGCTCCAGCAGTACATAAATTGTGACTTTAGACCCTTAAGAAGCAAATGGCAAGGGTAGATTTTAGGTTTTTCTCTCAGAGTTCTTCAATCAATCAATTACATTTTGCTACCACAAGATCTATTAGTTTTGTAGTCCTTTGGTGTGACAGCCATAAAATACATTTTGACAATAGTGTATATTTTTCATGTGTTTTTCTTATGTAGATGTATGCAAATGCATCTTACTAAAGTTGAAATTGTATTTCAGTTGGCAACGACACAGCATTAAATTAACTCAAAAGCTCAAAAGTCCTATGGTGTGATGGTAAAAGTCCTATGGTGTGACACTTTGAAGTATCACACCAAAGGACAAACAGGTCACACCAAAGGACTGGATAACTGAGAAATAGCTTTTAAAACAACTGGTTGTACATTTTCTGTTTATTTTGTTGTTTGACTAGATAAATATTATGTGTTCAAATGACTTATTCCTTTATTGGCCATTGGAATTTATACTTTGATGCATTGGTAATGAATATTTGCTGTTGATTTTAGATTGTTATTTCTCATTAAATTAAGACTTTGAAAAATGCAATAAATATGAAGAGTGTAACAATGTTCATAAAACTCCATCAAGCCATTTCTACATTACTTAATATATTTATTTCTTAACGTCACACCAAAGGACATATTTTCAGCAAATTGCTTTATCAACGTGAATAAATAATCAATTAATAGACCAACATTGTGACCACTTGGATTTTTTGAAAGATTAATTGCTGCACTACATAGACATAATGCATTTTCCCCTCATAAACAATGTTTTGTGAAAAAAATAGTTTTTTGCTGCCGATCTGTCATTTACCCAAGTACAAAATTGGTACATGGTGTTACACTGGTATTACATGGTATTAAATATTGTTACACTGGTTATTGCACTTTTACTGTCTGTGACAATGTACCTACACCATTGAGTGTGTAACTGTTAAATGTGTTACAGTGTAACTACATAATGTTGCGTCCAATGACCGGTACTATGTTTTGAAACAGTATGTTGACAAAAGAACTGTCATACTGTTCTCAGTGTAATATTAATTGGCCTCGTCACCTTCAATACCTTTGTGTACCCGGGTGGTTTCTACAGTTACAGTATGTACACCCCTTGTTTGTCCCTTCAGCTCACCTTCACTTACTTCCACGTGGAGGAGCACAGTACATGCAGGTGGGACTCTGTCACTATTTTCAATGGCGGATCACCAGGTTCACCCGTCATTGGACAGTACTGTGGAGAGACCTCCCCTGGCACCATCAAATCGGGATCCAACAAGCTGGCCATAGTTTTCCTGGCCGACAGTGTCGTCAACCACGGAGGATTCATCGCTACCTGGTCAGCTGACTCCTCAGGTACAACAATCTAATGGAAACTCAATGGAGTGTGTTTCAAAATGGAGGCTGTTTCTTTTTTTTGTTGATCAAGATTTATGTTCTGTCTCAAAGACTGGAAATTCATGGTGGTGGTAAATAATATTTTTTGCGTCCAACACAAATGTTGATAATGAAGAATAAAGATGTATTATACTACGTTACACAACTCTATCTTTTAAAGTGATACCGTCCCATTTTTGGAAATTAGCTTATTTTCACAGCTTCCCTTCTCCCCTGTACTGGTCTGTCTAGGTTGTGGTGGTGTCATTCACGCAGACACTGGCTTCATCAAGTCACCCAACTATCCTCAGAACTTCGAGGCCAACACAGAGTGCTCTTGGACCATCATTGCACACGAAGGGAACCACTTGGAGATGAGTTTCAACACCCCGTTCCAGATCCCAGACTCCACTGGACAGTGCCAGAACAGCTACATCAAGGTGCGCGTGCGTGTGTGTGTGTGTAAGTGTGTTTTCTCACAAGGGTATCCTTGTGATCTCATTTGACGTCATCCCATAGTTACTTATCGTTTTGTTTTATGACTTCCTTTTCTACAAAGTAAGTCAGATTGGAGAACCAACTCATCTGCTGAATGTAACTCAATGTAATGTAAAGTAAACATGTACTATGAGTGAACACCACTGCTGTTATTTGCCACGTCATGTTGCAGGTGTGGTCTGGTGACAGGGAGAGCGATGCAGGCCTCCTGGCCACCGGCTGCGGCAGCACCGCTCCCGCTCGCATCATCGCCCCCAACAACGTCATCACCGCCCGCTTCCAGTCCACAGAGACCCCGGGCCAAGGCTTCAATCTCACCTTCGTCACACGTGAGTGTGCTGTTCTTCACAGCCAGTCAGCCAGTCAGTCGAATAAAAATAATAAATGATTGTCACAGATACATTGATTATTGTTTAGCTTATTTTTGGTTTTATTTTGTTTCATGTTATTTATTCAGTTCATTCCATTATTTATTTTGTGCTGTACTTTTCCTGCCAACCTGCCGCGGCTCCCCCAGCACTTCCTTGTGGCCCTGCAGTGGTCCCCGGCCCCCACTTTGAAAACCCCTGAACTAGACTAACCTGCCTAGCTGCCAAAAGTATATATTTCCTGGTGAGTTGGTCTAGCCCTGGTCCTTACAAGATTGTCAGAACAGGCACCAGCCCGGGGCCACCACTCACCAACACGATAGATGCGATTTGAACAACAACGATGGTTTGGTCCCACCCACAGTCCTCAGCTATCGCACAGTATTGTCTGAATCGTGCAATTCCACACTAATATTTTCATGCTACTCCCATCAGTGGATTCACTGACAGTGGATTTAAAAACAGAAAAAAACATGGTAACACTTTAGAATAATGGATGCAAAAAAGCATTATAAAGACTTAATAAATAATTAACTATTGATGAACAAAACATTAACAAATGTTTGTAAATTATTAGGAAATGTAAACAAATGCTTGTAAATGACTAGGAAATGTTATGTTAATATTTCATATTTATCAAACATTTACAAGTTGCTTGTAAATGAATAAAATGGTCTGTTATAAGGTGTGTAAAATCTTGAATATATCATTTGTAGATATTTTATAAAGCATTAATAAAACTTAGTTAATAATAAAAACATTCGTTAATGTGTTATTCATCATTAGTTAATTATTTACTGAGTCTTTACTAAGGAACATCATTATAAAGTGTTACCAAAAACATGACTTAACTGTTTGTTAACCCATTGATTCCTGATGTTGCGCAACATTGGCCCTGGCGCCTGGAGCTGCATTACGCAACATTCAGGCTCATGAGATTTGAGACAACTTTAGTAAAAATCTTTGTTTGTTTGAGATGAATTAACACATTCTAAGGAAAGATGAGGGTCTTAGCCTCTTATTGCATGTTTTTATGTGCTTCAGAGGCTGAGATATTTAGGTTTTTATAGGCTGAAGGCAGCTTTTCTTAAAAAGGGCTCAGGCATTCAGCACCGTTTTTTTTTGCAGGTGCCTTAGGCGTCAATGGGTTAATTTACAGAGAAACCGTGTGTGTGTGTGTGTGTGTGTGTGTGTGTGTGTGTGTGTGTGTGTGTGTGTGTGTGTGTGTGTGTGTGTGTGTGTGTGTGTGTGTGTGTGTGTGTACTTTTGTACATGCGTGTGTGTGTTTTTGTGTGTGTTTGTGTGCGTCCGTGCGTGTTTCCTCAGGTTGTGGAGCTAACTTCAGTGAGCCCCAGGGTCGCGTGGTCTCTCCCAACTACCCTCAGGAGTACCCATCATTCTCCAACTGCAGCTACATCCTGGACGCCGGACCCCAGACCGTCATCCTCCTCACCTTCAAGAGCTTCCAAGTAGAGAGTATGTGTCTGTGTCTGCACCGTTTCCTGTGTCCTCCTGGGTGTTTAGACAGCTTGACACGGCACTGCTGTTTGAATGAATGAATGAATGAATGGTTTGAATTTGAATGAATGAATGATTTGAATGAATGAATTACACATTCAAATTACATTAAATTATATTGTATTGTGTTGTATTCTGTTCCAGCCTCATGTCAGTTTTCTTGTCAATGACACTGCATTTCTTTGTTTTTAATGCTGTGACATTATTTTTCTTTGTTTTTAAAACAATGGGGTGTTAATAGTTCAGAGTAAACTCATATACTGTAAATCCAGATACAGTATTTACAACACTGTGGAGAGTCAAATGGCCCTAACAGTGAGTTAGAATTCACATTCCTCATTTCAAGTAGGGCTGGGCGATATGGAAAAAAAACTATATCACGATATGGATTATTTTATATCACGAATATGCAAAATACGATAAGGGATATCGCAACTGGCTCACCTTTACAGGTACTTGCCCCTGCACCATCTGTGAGCCAGTGGCATCGCTCTCTCTCTGTCTCCTTCCCTCAAGGCACTACAAGGTTTCTGTTACTGGGATCGGAGTTGGGTGGCTTCAGCAGGTTATCAAATGGGCACCCCCCCTCACTGGCGTTTCGTTGATTTAAGCCCATGACACCTAAAGGGGGCTCAACAGCAGATCCAGCGTCCTGGACCCACCCCCGCTAAATGCCACCCAACTCCGTCTTCAGTCCTTCATTCCCTCATTGCTTCGGCTCTGCCACCGCACCTCCCTCTGCATCCAAATCCAGCGAGATGCTTCTTCTGCCTGCTTGGTGGCGCTGGCTACAAGGCGCTTCCTGGACAGCCCTTCAATTCCTAGCATCCCCAGGGCTCTCCAAAGCGAACGTCCGGCAAAGCCTCTGCAGCCCACCTCCACCGGGAGATTCCAGGCCTTCCATCCGTTTTGCTGGCTCTCCAGGATAAGGGCTTGGTATTTATTGAGCTTACGCTCATATGCCTCTTCCATCCTCTCTTCCCAGGGGATAGTCAGCTCGATGAGCACCACCTGTTTGGTACCTTTAGACCACAGAACAATGTCTGGTCTCAGGCTAGTGTGGGCTATCTCCTCTGGGAATTTGAGCTGCTTCTTCAGGTCTGCCCGCATCTCCCAGTCATTTGCTGTGGCCAGGACACCCTTGCTTTTTCTTTGTTTTTAAAACAATGGGGTGTTAATAGTTCAGAGTAAACTCATATACTGTTAATCCAGATACAGTATTTACAACACTGTGGAGAGTCAAATGGCTCTAACAGTGAGTTAGAATTCACATTCCACATTTCAAGTAGGGCTGGGCGATATGGAAAAAAAACTATATCACGATATGGATTATTTTATATCACGATAACGATATATATATCACGATATAGCACAATTACATACGTTTTCAGTTATTATCTTTATTTGCTCTTTATTTTTTCATGTCGCAAAACAACCTTTCTTTAAAATTGATCTTTTTATTCTTATTTTTACAGTTACATGAACTTATACTGTGTATTGTGACAACATGAAATGTAATTAAATGATATTCAATTGTATAAAATTGATCAAATTACTATCACGATATAAACGATATAGGAGAAAGGTCACGATATGCACTTTGATATCACGATAACGATATATATCGTCATATTGCCCAGCCCTAATTTCAAGGTTACACAATATTGAGCGGTATTACCTCTGAAAATGTAACACTGACCACTGAAGTATGTAGTAAATTTCAACTCTTTTAGTAGTTTAATTAATGCTGATATATATTTTTTTACTGTGTAGGTCACTCTGCGTGTGGCTATGACGGAGTAAAGATCTTCAAGGGCGTCAGCATGGCTACAACTCCTATGGCCACGCTGTGTGGTAGCACCATCCCAGGGAGGTTCACCACCTTCGGCCCGATGCTGGTGAACTTCTATTCTGACTCCATCGTCCAGATGAAAGGATTTATGGCTGAATACCAAGCTATTCGTAAGTCTGATTTATAAGCCTGATTTTTATACTCATAATGCCACAGACGCAAAGTACAAGCCTTGAATTTCTTACACATGTTTTAAAGTGATTCTCCAGACGTAAATATGTAGATTACCAGTCTTTTCATTATTGACAACAGTTTTTACATTTTAAATTGGCTGATATGAATTAAGAGTTTGAATGCAAAGAAAGTGGTGTAATGTTTGTTTGTTCTTTGAGGCCTAAACAGGGCCTGGTTTATGTAGCCCCCAGGCTGGGCCAGGCCGTTGGAGCCGTGGTGTCTTGCAAAGCCAAAAGGCAGTAACTGCATCATTTGTAACTTTTATGGCTGAATAACACATCCTTGGTCTTGTGTCTACGTATCTTGTACCTTGGTCTTATGTATACAGTAAGTCTCTCTTGCTCTAGCCCGTATGTCTTGCTTCTCTTTATTCAAAAAGAGCATAAAGCACAACTGTTACACCACTATTGTATGTTTGACTGGGCAATTTGACATCTTCAAAGACATTTCCTCTCTTTCCCAAGCAATGTTCACAGAGCTACTGCACTTTGCCCTTTTTAGGACAATTGAGTTTGCTACTGCACTGGGCACAGCCCTGGCACTGCGGGCACTCTAGGGGTTTGGGGTGGTGTTTGTGTTGGGGTGGGCACGGGGGCAGTGGGCTTGTTGTTTACCATGGGGAGGAATGTAGCCCAGTGGCACAGTGCTGAGCCCCAGCAATGTGGGAATTTGCGGAATGGAAGGACGCTGCGATTTTGGAACAATTGGAGGGGGATTTCAGAGAGTGAGGACCCTGCAGATGGAGAACATGGGGGAATGTGACACAGTGGGATACACACATATGCATGCACACGCACGCACGCACGCACGCACGCACGCACGCACGCACACACACACACACACACACACACACACAGACACACACACACACACACACACACACACACACACACACACACACACACACACACACACACACACACACACACACACACACACACACAGCTTCACTGGGCACTTCTCAGTGAAACTTCTTTTGACTGTCATCTATGCTGTGGAATCATATGGTTCTGGCCAGACTTGCAAATGTAGATGCGGACAATAGCCTGATAGACACTTTCATTCACAATCGAGACACTCTCGCAATGCATTCATTCATTCATTCATTCATTCATTCATTCATTTACACTCTTAAACTCTTTAATTAGAGTGGTGACAGTAATGGAGTAGGCCTTATGGCTCTTCGCATGCCATCAGCACCCTTTCAGCTGCTGAACAAAGCGGCCATTATGGGCCCTGTGAAAGAGGCAGAGGACAGCGGCCCTCCTCTAACATGGCTGCTGCTGAGGGGGCGTTGTAATAGTGAGGTAACGTGCTACTTAATCACCAGGGCCCCACATAAGTAGAGAGCCCACACATGGATATAGGGAGTATAGGGTTGGGGGGGTCCATCAGAGCTGGTTGTACATAGGGCCCAGAATTTGCGTGCTACGCCCCTGTCAGCTGAGCACGGCTGAAGATGACTCATCGCTAGTCACACGGCGCCCGCCACCTAGAGTGTCTGAGATAACACAAAGACTGAACTTAAAAGACGGTTGTCTTGCGGGTCGTTGCTTGGCGTTGGGGCTGTTTATTTAAATTGTTTATTATTGTCTGTCACACAGAGATAGTGTCCAGGGTGCCTGTCTGAGGCATGGCAACACTCTACACAAATACTCAACTCCAAAAGAATGAAACCTTCTGTTTTTGTTTTTTTATTTGGTGGCTGTTTATTTCAATAATTTATTAATGGCTGTCTGTTAATGTAATCCAGGGGTGGGGAACCGTTTTCATTCGAGGGCTACTTCAAAAATAATAGTCCTCCAAGGGCCGTACTATAAACACAAACTAGGATTTTCCCCTACACTTTAGGCCTATATTGAAGGTGGCCCACCTTTACAACAGACCCCACCTTCACTAGGTACCCTGAAAATATAACTTAATTACATTGCAAATGTCATTTCGAAGATTCCTTTACAAAAAATGTAAGATGGCCTCAAGGGCCGCAAACGGCCCTCGGAACATACAGTAGGTTCCCCACCCCTGATGTAATCCATGGGTTTCTTGAGAAGAGGTTGTCTGCACACTGTTTTCTTTAAATTACACCCTTTTCCCCAAGCATCCCACTTTAATGACCACCGCTTCTGAAATACTCACTGCACTTTTCTAGCACCTGTCTTTTTTATCTCCTGCATGTCCACATCACCTTTGTGTGGGTCACATATAGTACTATCCAGACAGCAACAGTGCGTTGTATGGCCTGTGAACAGTTTTCTACATAATGTGTCCAGATAGTTGATGATGGTGCCATTGCTGTGTTCATTTGATTGCAGCCTGTGGAGGGATCTACAATGCCACCTCTGGGACAGTCAGCAGCCCCACCCTCTCCCACTCAGACTACCACCACAACATCAACTGCACCTACCACATCATGGTCTCCAGCAACCGAGTCGTCGAACTCAAGTGAGTGATTTGGGCCAAAAGACAGTTAGTTATGGTTATAGTTATAATTATAACTCTAGTCATAGTTACAGCTATTGTGCAGGAGATGTTGTTAAGTCTGGACTAACAACACTAAATAAATAAACCACATTATCAACAAATACTAGTAGATGTACAGTAGATGTAGTCTACTCTACATATACAACATAGCCATCCTGTTAGCAGCAACAGATGTTTTCCTCAGGAGCAGTGTGTGTGTTTGCATACGTGTGTGCGTGCGTGTGTGTGTGTGTGTGTGTGTGTGTGTGTGTGTGTGTGTGTGTGTGTGTGTGTGTGTGTTTTTTTGTGTGTGTGTGTGTGTGTGTGTGTGTGTGTGTGTGTGTGTGTGTGTGTGTGTGCGTGCGAGTGTGTGTGTGTGACATGTTGTTATACACTGCATGGGGGGAAGTGCAGCACAGCTGAGCCATTGTGCATTGTGTCTAAGTCACTGCTGGACAGGAAGTGCTTCCTTCACGTCCTCATTCACCTCCCTAATCACATCCCCCCCGCCCCAGCATCCCATTGACTCAGACTGCACCACAGAATGACACAACACTTATATTTAGACACAGTTAATTTAACAAAATGTGTATCAGGACTCTTCATTTGGTATGATAGGGCGCACTGCGCTACTCTTCACTCACCATCAAATCACGTCGCATCATGGCACATCACGTCACAACCCAACATGACGAATATACTTGAAAACTGTGTAATATGTTGGTGTGAATCTTATTTAAAATCTGGACTTTCAAAGTAAGGCCCAGACAAATCAGGTGATGTTTTCTTTTTTTTCGTATCGGTTGTCAGTAGACGAACCAATACCAAAGGGAATGAATATGTGTAACAACATTGATATCACATACATCTCTGTTGTACACAAATGTTCGCTCACAATCCGTATTTCTGTTTATTTTCTTGCCACCATCTTGCAGGTTCAACACGTTCTCGCTGGAGGCCTCATCCAACTGTCGCTATGACTACGTGGCGGTGTATGACGGAGACAGCACCTTGGCGCCACTGCTGGGCCAGTTCTGCGGCCGCGAGCTGCCGCCCAAACTACGCACCACGTCCAATCAGATGTTCATTGTCTTCAGGACGGACGCCTCCGTCTCAGGAGTCGGATGGAGAGCCACCTACCGGGAGACGTTGGGTACGATCCTTTCATCAGTTTATCAATCCATCCATTCATCCATCCATCCATATGAATGTGACCTATCCCTTTATTAAAACATATTCATCCGGCCCTACTGTGGCCTAACGGTGGGGCACTTGTTCGCTATGCGGCCGACCCGGGTTCGATTCCCGGCTCGGGTCCTTTGCCAGTCCTTCCCCATCTCTCTCTCCCCACTCGTGTCCTGTCACCATCTTCACTATACTATCATAAATGATGTCAAAAAGACCAAAAAATATCTATAAAAATATATATATATATTCATACATCCAGCCATCTATCCATCTACCCCTGTGAATGTGGTCCATCTCTTAGTTAAAACATACTGTATTCATCCATTCAGTGTGTGAATTTTACATTTTACATGAAGATGAAGTACATTTATATGTTGGTACTTCCCAAGCCTACCTGTTTTGTCTCTTTGAGCAACATGTCATCATGACAGAGCATAGAGATGACACGCTGATTTGAACCCACTATCGCGTGTGTCCAATACGCCTTTTCAAGTTTAGGGATGGCCTTTAGCAAGCTACCACCATGCCCAAATGATCATATTAACAATTATCATTATCTAAGATCTCATATCCCTTGACCTCAACTCTGACTGACACACACACACACACACACACACACACACACACACACACACACACACACACACACACACACACACACACACACACACACACACACACACACACACACACACACACACACACACACACACACACACACACACACACACACACACACACAC
>NC_085865.1:34124192-34131692 GCF_034702125.1 Engraulis encrasicolus | reverse complement strand
CTTGGTTTTAATTCAGCCAGGTAACTGATTATCTAAGGTAGTTGAATTGGACAGGCAAAACCAGGTCAATTAGAAAATGGAGTGTAACTGTTCAGTGTGGAGTTTAGCATTGTCAGCATGGCCCAAGCAACACATGTATCTGAAATACTGTACAGTCAAAGAGGAACACCCAACACTTTCTTTGAGTTCCACAAACGTGTCTTTTGAAAAACGAAACCGAAAGTACAGCAACTGAATGTTCCTATTCTGATTTCCAACTTTTCCAAATTCAGCATCAATGATGTGGCTTACTCTTCCCAAAATATTAAAGAGCTTTGTAGACCTTAACTAGATTTGCAACCCTTGATCTTACTGAAGACATGTGAATAGCACACAACTTGATGTAGTATTTAGAATTGTGCTAACTATTTTCAACTGTCTTAAACTATGTTGACTTTAAAAACATGATTGTCTTGGCACTGCTTCCCAGCCGTAACTCCACCCTAGCCTTTCCCACGCACCAGCAGCATACCGTACTATCCTCAAGAGAATATTTCAGCTACGACACTGAGCTGTCTGTTTATCACATAACATAGTCAGCAGTAAAGAACATTGTGGAATATCTTATTCAAGTGTTGGGCTCTGGTTTGTTTGTTTTGACTCAGTCCATCAAGTGCAGAGATGGGCAACTATTTTGGCCAAAGTGCCACATTGGGTTTTAAAAGTTGATCGAAGGGCCAGATATTGCAAGTAACTTCACAGTGTCAAGAATAAGAAATGCGTGCGCTCACGTAACTTATTCGCTCTTTAAGTACTGCGCATTGTAATGGAGAGTAGTCAGATACATACAGTAGCCTATGTACTTTGCATATCTGAAACTCACACGACCCCTGTCTTGGGTAGCCATTATACTAATGCTGGGTCAGAGCATCACTTGGGTTTTGTTCTCCTTTAAGAAGCTCTCTGGGCCAGATGAAATGATTCAGGCTGGAAGTGGCACTTGGTCCGTTTACCCACCCAACATGAAGTGTATGATTGTTATTGTACTGTCAACACTTCCAATCCATCATCTCCATCAACACCCCTTGTATAATCCATTACTAGTCTCCTGCAGACAGAGACATGTTTTGTGAATGAAGTTGACCAACATGGATACGGTATGCGTCACAGATTGTGTTAGTATTGAGTTCACACATGAATGAAAGAAACATCTCTGAAGCTCTGGCGCCATCTGCTGTGAATTTACACTAGTAGCTGGCTGACCTGTTCAGTCACAGCCATACCATCCTCAGGTCTTCAGATTTTCTTTCTGTGACGTTTATATCTGTGTTGTCTTTTGTGTCTTACACATTATCCCCCAGGTCCTCAGCAGGGCTGTGGCGGGTACCTCTCCTCCCCCTCGGGATTGTTCGGCTCCCCTGACATCAACTTCGACGGCCTCTATGAGCCCTATATGGACTGCCTGTGGACCATCGCTGCGCCTGCCAACAAAGTGCTCAATCTGACATTCACCACATTTGACCTAGAAGCACACAGCACTTGCAGATATGACTACGTCAAGGTATAACTGTTACAATGATTCATCTCATGGTCCCTTCGTCTTTCACCGGTGATGTGAACGGTGTTCTTTTGAGGAGTACATCCATCATAAAGCAACTTGTTGATTGAGATTTTTAATTGAACAAATGTGCTATATGAAAATCGGGAGAGATTTCTGTGTCAAAAAGACAGGAAAAAAACCATATGTTGTTTTAGAGTTCCAGAAAAAATTCAGACCTTCAAAGATGGCAATCTCCTCCGATTTTCATATACGATGCCATTAATAGACACTAATTGAAATGTGCCTGTCTAAATAGCAATTTACAGTAAATTGCTAATTGTATTTTCTGTGACTGTGGTTGTGTGTTTTCTTGTATACTACATACCTACTCCATCACCTATTCCTCCAGATATACGATGGAGACAGTTCCATCTACCCGCTGGTGGGTACCTTCTGTGGGAACGTCGTCCCAGCTTCCTTCCTCTCCTCCGGCAACTTCCTCACCTTCCACTTTGTGACGGATGGCTCAGTCAGCAGAGCTGGCTTCAATGTCACCTACACAGCCGTAGACCGTAAGATATCTTAAACTTTATACTACTTTAGAACATGAGAAAAGAAAAATTCCAAGGCACTCTCATTACCAACATTAAAAGCCTTTATTGCCTTCGCTTGGCTACATTACTCCAATGCAGCATTCTAGCCTTCATCAGGGAATTTATTTTTAAAAATGTACTACTTTACTTTACTTTACTTTACTTTACTTTACTTTACTTTACGGTACTTTACTTTACTTTACTTTACTTTAATTTAATTTACTTTACTTTACAATATTTACTACACATCTTGGATAAGACACACCAGTTTTCCATAGCAAATGTGTGCTAGGCAACCCCGGTCGTTGATAAATTCTGTGCATGAAAGCTAATCCCTTTAAAAATTAATTACATTAGATGTCATAATCGGGGGCACTGTGGTGCAGCACGCTAAGCCCCCCACATTTGGGCCTGCATACCCACCCACGGGGACCCCGGTTCGAGTCAGGTCGGGGTCATTTCCCCTGTCTCTCTGTACCATTCGCTTCCTGTCACCATCTTTGACTGTCCTATCAAATAAAGGCATAAAAGACCCCCAAAAATATATATACGTATAAATATATATATATATATATATATATATATATAAAATGTCATAATCATCGTAACCACAACACTCTTGTCCATGCACAATATGTGCTGGTCATAAGGACTGTGTAAAGGTCACTGCTGTTACAAGTAAGGAGTGACATCTAATGAGATGTCATTGAATGTTTTTAACTCTCTGAAGTGGAGCCCTAGAACTACCTGACAACCACCAGAGACTGCCAATGTAGTTTACCTTACCATCTTACCACGGTGCTGTGTTATCCAGGTATATGTGGTGGTGCCTTTAACGCCACCACCTCCCCTCAGACCATCACCTCCCCGATGTACCCCAATGCCTACTCGCCCTTCACCAACTGCCGCTGGGTACTGGACGCCCCGGCCCTGGACACCATCAGCGTCACCGTGCAGCAGTTCCGCTTAGGGCCCAGCCAGAGCTGCGGCCTCAACTACCTGGAGTTTAAGGACTGGCCCCTGGTAAAGTCACACTGCTACACCTTATAAACATCTGACCCAAAGGTGGTTTGCCCAGGTTCAGAAAGTAAAATGCCTTGCTACATATTTGTTCTAGCCAAAAAGAAATGAATAGACAATATTCTCTCATAACTACAGTATGTAGTGCGGTTTAATTATTTGGGACACATGTCACTCCTAGGAACAAATACAGAAGGTCAAACACTGGCCATTTTCTTCTCTTTTTTTCGCTGAGTAGCTGGCAATACATATTTACTCATTACAGTTAGCTGCTCCTGACCTGGTTTGATCAAAGAAAAAAATTGTTGTGTAACTTGTTTCTTTTGTTTATTTGTTTATTTTATGGATCCCCATTTGCTTAGCTGTGGCAAAGCCGCAGCTGTTCTTCCTAGAGTCCACTATTCAGTCAAAATCTGAGGAGAGTCTCCATCTAGTGGCCAAGAAGTGCATGGCAGGAGCTGACTCCTTGGTTTCTTTCCATTATCCTTGCTCCTGTCCTCCCTTGTTATTGTGTCCTCATGATTACCTCGCAAGAAGACACTGACAACAGAAGTTTAATTCATTATCTATCATACGTTTAATTCAAAGGTTATTTTCTCATTTGCCACAGGGATGCTGAATGGGGAAAAATCCCCCAAACGTTGCTGTGGTTAGGCTGACAGCGGGAAACTTTCTTGTTTTTTCCATGGCGGCGGGTTGTTAACAAAAACGAGGCCACAAGCACAGGAGGAGGATGGGAGTTAGGATGAGGAAATGTAGTACCCCATGTCAGATTTTTGTAGTCTTATGGACCAAATTGCCTCTGTTATAAAACTTTTACATCGTGTTGTTTCTGCAGGGAGATTACGGCCAGGCACACAAGTTCTGTGGTTCAGACAATTACGTCCCAGACTTCTACAGCTATGGGCGCACCATGTTCGTCCACTTCAAATCAGATGCCTTCATGGCCGGCAACGGCTTCAGTCTCACCTACCAGGTGGCAAGTAAGGCGGAGGGTTTTATTTTACTATTTACCATTCAGTACATCTCAGTAAACATACTGCTGTGTGTGTGTGTGTGTGTGTGTGTGTGTGTGTGTGTGTGTGTGTGTGTGTGTGTGTGTGTGTGTGTGTGTGTGTGTGTGTGTGTGTGTGTGTGTGTGTGTGTGTGTGTGTGTGTGTGTGTGTGTGTGTGTGTGTATTTGCATGTGTATGCTCATGTGTGCATTACATTGTATTGCATTGCTTTACATTGCATTACATTATGCAGAAGCTTTATCTAAAGCGGCTTACAAAGAGGACATACAAAGCCAGTACAGAGTGTTGGGTGAACACTACAACTAGAAGAAACTATTTAGTGTGTGTGTGTGTGTCTGTGTCTGTGTCTGTGTGTGTGTGTGTGTATGTGTGTGTGTCTGTGTGTCTGTGTGTGTGTGTGCGTGCGTGCGCAAGCGCGCGTGTGTATGGGCAACGTGCATGTGTGGGTGATGTGTGCATGTCAGGGATGGAAATAAGTACCCGTCCACCTGCCAATGACGGGTAAATTTCAGTGGTGACTGGTACATTTTTCAACCCACCAGTCACTTTGACGGGTGAAAACTTTCACCTCCACTTGAGCTATGAATAACCTGAATGTCCAAGCGATTATTTTTGTCCGATTGGATTTGCCATTCTTCACCCTAAAATTGATTAGAATGCAGGATTGTATCTAAAAATTCAAAAGTTTCAGGGGGAAGGCCCCCACACCCCCAACCACGTAAGTCCTCCTTTCTGGTGTTAAGGACATGGTCATCCTAACGCAAACATAGAAATATATAATCATAATAATAATTCCAATAATAATAGTTTTAATAATAATGACAATAACTGATAATAACTGATTTTGACTATGTTATTATTATATGAGTGACTGGTAGATTTTGAAATCTACCTGCCACAGTGACTGATGGGGGAAAAACTTAAGTTCCACCCCTGGTGCATGTGCATGCATATTTTGTCACTGTCGGCATGAATGCCTTGTCTCTATGTCTGTCTGTCTATCTGTCTATTTGCCTGCCTGACTGCCTGTCTCACTGCCTCACTGTGTGTCTGTGTCTGTACCTCAGGCTGCAGCAGGACATATAACCAGTCGTATGGCTACCTGAAGAGTCCAGGCTGGCCCTCCGTCTACCCCTACAACATGGACTGCAACATCGTCCTCAGGGCTCCAGAGAACAACTCCATCTCTCTGTTCTTTGACAGCTTTGACCTGGAGTACCACTCTTCGTGCAACTTTGACTTCCTAGAGGTCAGTTCCACTGTCATACCAGGAGAACTTCTCATTTATAAGCAGATACAAATTTAATTTTTGCACAAAAATAATGAATTGTCTTGAGTTGCTTTTCATTATAAAGCTGGTGTGATGCAATATAATGTTCCGATCCAGCCACTTACTAGTGGGGCAATTCATATGCACACCAAATACAGAGGCGCTGGTGACTATAAAAAAGTGTCACAACAAGGCAGGGCGGTCCGAGTATGTGACAACAAGCTGTTAAATCTAGTAACGTGTCTGCATTTTGTTGTCACACAGTTGGAGTGAGCTGTATACTGTAACGTAACGTAACGTAACGTAACGTAACGTAACGTAACGTAACGTAACGTAACGTAACGTAACGTAACGTAACGTAACGTAACGTAAGACGTTTTGGCATCCCATTGTCACATACTCGGAGTGTGAGACAACTTCCTGTCTTCTCTTGATCCAGCCACTGCTCCTCACCTTTCTTGTCTTTCCTGCCGCCAGGTGCGTAATGGCAGCACAGCGTCCGCCCCACTGCTGGGCAAGTTCTGTGGCTCCACGCTGCCCAGCCCCGTGTTCCCCGGGGCTAACCTGCTCTTCCTGCGCTTCAAGAGCGATGTTTCCGCGGCCCGCAACGGCTTTGAGATCACCTGGACCTCCTCCCCACAAGGTATAATAAGACTATTTGAATAAAAAAAGCACACTGCTTGCATTTCAAATTTCATGGCATGGAGCATGGAGTCATACAGTTTTTTCAAAGCATTTGTATGCATTTGAGTGCTGGACCAAAGAGTGAAAGCCAACAAACAGAAACCAATGTGACATTCTGGTGAAGGCCTAGCCTCTTAACTTGGTTCTCATGTGATGGTTGTTACCAACCATCTGGAATATTGTCAATGGCTTAGCTCTGGAAAGGTACGGTGTGTTCCAAACAGCTTGAACCTGATTGGAGAATTCACATGGCTTTTTTTTAATCATGTACTACTTCAACCACTGACTTGTATATACCCCGCCCCGCGATCCCGCCCCGCGATTCTGATTGGACAGGCTGTGAAATATCTGATTCCGTTCGGGCTCGTCTATGATTTCCAGACCCTCGTGCGAGCTCATGAAGTTTAACGAAGATGCACGAAGCACGAAGGGGTCTGCGTGAGAGCCAGGCTACTAGCCTCTAGCCTCTGTCTGAAACACCACAATTGAAAAAAAAAACATATGTGAGCATATTTTTACAGTGGGTGTTGTTGACTTTGAAAGGACAGTAGAATGTTTGTAAAACCTCCCTCTGACCTGAAGACTCATATAGATGTGATAGTGGCTGAGCTATAGGCCAAGACTTCAGTGGTTCCACACTTGTGCTCCCATGCCAGAGGGTTGCTAGGAGGTGGCGAGTTCGAGTCCGAGTGGTGAATTGCACAGGATGACCTTGGTTACATTTTTTGATCGCAAACTTCCTCCTCCCCTCTACTGTATTCAGATTATTCATGGTGACATGTTGGACAGAGACCACGGCAACTTCACATTTTCCATGTCACTGTATAGTTTTTGTAAACTTGGTCTCTGTTTACATTTGTATACTCTGTTCAATTGACTATGAAAAGACCGCATAGTGAGAATTAACCCGTTAATACATGGACCAGAGTAAATGATGGTATTGGCTTGACGGCCACTTCCCTTCCTCCCCCATCTTCAGGTTGTGGTGGCGTGCTGTACGGAGACCACGGCACCTTCACCAGCCCCAACTTCCCTGGCACCTACGCCAACGGCACCCACTGCGAGTGGAGCATCAAGGCGCCCAGCGGCCGCGTGGTGACCGTCACCTTTGCCCAGATCAGCATCGACGACCCGGGCAGCTGCGAGAGCAACTACCTGAAGCTGTTTGACGGGCCGGACGCCAACAGCCCCCCCGTGGGGCCCTACTGTGGAGCGGTGCGTAGTGTGCCACATTACCTTGAATTAAACGCTACTGATGCTTATTTAGGTACAGGGTATTAGTTCCAGTGGGACTGTACTGTAAATCGGTATGTGGTGTACTTGTACTACATTACCTGATAGTACATGGAACGGTCTCCCAGAGACAGCAAGACTAAGCACATCTCTTGCAGCCTTCAA
>NC_085865.1:34114192-34119192 GCF_034702125.1 Engraulis encrasicolus | reverse complement strand
CGATCAAACCACCATAGTGTTGCGCCAGGGACTCAGGTTCGATTCTGGTCCAAGGTTGTTTCCCCACCTCCCTCACCATCTTACTCTGTCCTGTCAAATAAGGCCCTAAAATGTATATTTTTTAAAAAACCAGCCCAAACCCAATTATTTTGCCTAGAGTCACTAGTGCGATGTGACAGGCAGCTCATATGTCGATGTGACTGGGTTATGAGACATTGTAGTGGGGGTGACGGGGGGAGGCTTGACATGGACTGGGCTCCCTCCACCACTGTCATTCCGACAAGCGTTCCAGCCATGGAATGTGAGGTGCATTCCTGAAATGGTGCTGAGGAATTAATGTTATATCCCTTGTTTTCACACAAGATGAATTGCGGTGTGGCTTTCCCTGGCTGACATGTTATGCACATAAAAACCATCTCGTCTCCTTTATGGGTCCTTGTATGGGTCATGTGTCTAAGTATCTAAGATTGGGGTGGGGTGGTGGCTATGTGATGATCACTGGCATTTTAGTGTTATTGTTTTCCATCGTGTGATTTTGTTGTTTAGAACTAGATTGTGAATTTAAAACAAAAAAAACCTAGCATAAATAAACATCTCACGTAATTGAGATAATGTCTTCATTTTCTTTGGCAGTTGAATCAATTCTTCACATTGTCAACACTGTGTGTTCGGACCGCACCATTAAGTCTTGACACTGCATGTGAGAAGCGAGTAACTGATCAGATAATGACTTTCTTTCTTTTCTCCGGCAGTTTGAAGTCTATTCCTGTAGGAATTCTTCTGGCACCAGGCCTGAAAATAACTCATAAATCAGACAGACAGAGGCAGCAGGCAGGCGAGGGATGAATGCTTTGTGGTCCGTGGAATCTGAGTGAGCACTGTTAACGGTTTGGTACATGGTCAGTGTCACAACATGGCCATCCTGGCAAATACCTTCCAATCCCTCTGCAGACTTACAGCCAGGCAGCCCACCACACACACACTCTCTCTCTCCAACACACACTCTCTCTCTCACACCCACACACATATGCACATTACACTCTCTCTCTCTCTCTCTCTCTCACACACTCTCTCTCACACACACTTACACAAATACATGCATATATGCACACACTCTCTCGCTCACACACACTGTCTCTCTCACACACACAAACATATGCACGCACGCACACACACACACACACACACACACACACACACACACACACACACACACACACACACACACACACACACACACACACACACACACACACACACACACACATTCACAAGCAACACACATGATCATTCATGGAGGCAGATGCACGCAAGCACAAAGAGACACATGCACACACAGACAGGTGCTCGATCAAATAACGCTCTTATATGCCGACAGTGAAAGTCAGAGGGTTTATCCTGAGAGATAACGATTTTGACAGTACAGTGCAAACAAAACCACACGCTCCCGAATTCACACCGAAGCAAAGTTCACCCACGCTAGAACCAACCATCTGTTGCGGTGACACTCACCAAATATAATCACACCTAAAAATAGTGTCCTCTGTTCTGTTTTTCGGGGCTCTCTTGCAGTAATAACTGCAAGAGCCTCCTGTGACAACAAGGGGACGGTTAGCGTGTCTGTCATGCTTGCTTGACTGAGAGAAAGCAAGTGAATCATAAACAAGAGCGTTCAAAGGCAGGAAGGAGAGAGAGAGAGAGAGAGAGAGAGAGAGAGAGAGAGAGAGAGAGAGAGAGAGAGAGAGAGAGAGAGAGAGAGCAAGTGAGTGGTGTTGAGAGAGTGAAGTAGGTGCAGCAGGATTTGTAGTAGGAGTTCCTGAACAGGAGTCTGGGAAGGTGAGTGTGTGTGTGTGTGTGTGTGTGTGTGTGTGTGTGTGTGTGTGTGTGTGTGTGTGTGTGTGTGTGTGTGTGTGTGTGTGTGTGTGTGTGTGTGTGTGTGTGAGAGAGAGAGAGAGAGAGAGAGAGGAGAGAGAGAGAGAGAGGAGAGAGAGAGAGAGAGAGAGAGAGAGAGAGAGAGAGAGAGAGAGAGAGAGAGAGAGAGAGCACATACACAAAACACTAACTTTGTATAACAGACAGAAGACGGACTCAGTGGGAGGGAAACACAATCCAAGATCCAGCATCAAGACAGCCCAGCCCCTGCCCAACCCAGCCCAGAGGGACCTCACTCATCTGGGAGAGTAGCCTACTGTTGCAGCCTCTCCTCTCCACTCCACTCCACTCCACGTCTGTCTGAGTTGTATGCGGGATAGGAGACGGGAGAAGAGGAGGAGAGGGAGGAAGAGGCTCAGGTTGCCTTGGTTGGATTAGGAGCCGCCAGGACTCAGGCCAAAGAATGTGTCTCCCGCGGAAGGTAGGTGCTGCAGCCTGAGGGTTAACCCACTAAGGGGTCTGACATGTCTGAAACAACTGTTGTTGGTGTACACCTGCTACATGCTTGCCTGGCAGTGAAAGTAGCACTTTTCTATATGTATTTATATACCGATCGGTACAATTTATTCATATATAATAAATATATATATAATATATTTACATTTAATATAAAAAAGCAGTTTACATGCCTATTCTATTTTGTCTATTTAGTTTACAGCAGCAGAAAAGTTTTTTTCTCTCTCTCTCTAACAGATTGGCTACCCATGTCTTGTCTTTTTTCGTTGGTAATCCCTTTTCAAAACCACTTTTCAGTTAGTTTGTAATTCGAATTTAATTACTGTTTTTGTTGTTTGTTAACTAGGCATATTTGTACTCCAAGTTGCACACAAAAGAACTTTTCTCTTTTGTTCAGATGAAATATGGAGCAATTGGTGTGCATGCTGTATTTCATCCTCTCAGCATGCATCCAAATGTTATACGTTCACAGAAGTTACAGCTCCATAGCTGCACAACTTTTTAAACCCCAGTAGCCTACAACCACAATAAATGTGTTTGCTACAACCGCTCCAGTACTGCGTCGTTTCACCGAGAAGCATTTTTCTGTGACAACTTCTTAAATTTTGTCATTGGTCGAGCGGAGCACAACAAAGTGTTCGCATGGCACAAGACGCACTCTAATTGGACATGGCGGACCATCCAGGGGTTTTTTCTCTGGGCTACGACACCACATTGCCCCAGATGATTGGCTGCCATGAAAGCGCTGGGTCCTTGCTCCGTGGACGTAGGAAGTGCCCTTTTATGGAATGTGGAGAATTTTATGCCTTCATATCAACTTCCGGTTGGGTGTGATCCTTTTCGAAAGGACCATCTAGGAAATAGAAAAAGTAGTTGTGGATATCTATATTCCTTTTTGTAACCAGGACTGTTATTGCATTCATTCCAATCGCTTAGGTAAATGGAAAAGACCGATTTCTTGCCGTAGTACACTCGTGTCCATCCTAAGCAACACCAGCCACAAATAGCTACTAGGCTAGCTAACTTCCTTAAGTGTTACATTGTAAACTGCGGTAGTATTCTATTTACACAGCTGTTGCACGTCTTTAGCGCATGTCTTCACCGTTTGAAGTGGTGTCTCTTGTGTGCTTGTGTGTTATAGAAAATGTCCAAGTCCTTGAAGAAAATCGTGGAGGAGAGTCGGGAAAAGAATTTCCCAGAGGTGGATATGTGTGACAGGGGGATATCAAACATGCTGGACGTCCAAGGACTATGTGAGTGTACACTTTAGGCTATTACCTAGAAACAACTGAATAATAACATGGTGTAA
Source organism: Engraulis encrasicolus (assembly GCF_034702125.1). Lineage (NCBI taxonomy): Eukaryota > Metazoa > Chordata > Actinopteri > Clupeiformes > Engraulidae > Engraulis > Engraulis encrasicolus. The sequence goes on along the minus strand of NC_085865.1, from coordinate 34,115,495 downwards.
TAAAGGTGTAATTAATGCGAAAAGTGAAGTCAACTCAAGTTTGTGAAGTTTCGCAGCCTACCATGCCTTTTGAGTGGTGACTCAATGTCCCTCACAGATTCCTGAAGTTGTAGAACATTTATAGGCCTATGACCAGTGGTGTAGTCTACGTAGAACGCGGGTATACGGAGTATACCCACTTCTAAATTTCAGGGATTTCAGTATACCCACTTAAAATTGATTGATCCATTGTTTTGAATAGCACAAATATATACAGTATACCCACTTCAAAAAATGCTCAAATATACAGTAGGCCTATACCCACCATAAAAAAGTAGACTACACCACTGCCTATGACAAATGATTTTGCATGACATAGGCCTACAGCCTTCAGGCCATGTTCTTCACTTAAGCGCTGTTACAATCAATGTCATGCTGGCCCATAGGTACACTACACTTTTATATGTCTTTGCTTTGAAATGGTTTAAGTGCCTACAGTGTATGCTAAATAGCTGTCACATTGTAACAGATGTGTTAAAAAAAAACTAGCTTCAGATACTCTGGATATGATACGGTTAGCCAGTGCATTCAATTTCTAGTTGTAAGAGATAGGCCTACCTCTGTTTTGTAAACAAATGTTGCATACCTGCTCACATAAATTGCTCATTTTTTATTATTTTACAGTTACCCTTTCAAACATCACACAGCTGGTACTGAGTCACAACAAGCTCACAAGTAAGTGGATTCTAATATAAAGAAATGAACCAGTGCTGCTTGGAAAATATTTCTTTAGTTGTTTACGTATAGGCCTACTGTCGTACATGTGGCAGCCGTGGTCTAATGGTTAGGGAGGTGGTCTTAAGATCAGAAGATTATGGGTTTGAATCCCACCCTTACCTCTCCCTACACCTCCATTCATGGCTGAAGTGCGCTCGAGCAAGGCATCTAACCCCACAATGCTCCAGGGACTGTAACTAATGCCCTATTAAATGTAAGTTGCTTTGGATAAAAGCATCAGCTAAGTCTAATGTAGGCCTAGTTTACAATGTTTTTGCATCGTTGAAATGGTGACATAAATAAGAAGTGAAATACAAAGATGGAACTGGGGTTCATAGGTTAGACATGTCTATGTGGGAGATGGGGAACAGAACTAGGAGCCTGTGATGAAGGGACCTTCAGGGTTGTAGTGTGCTCTGACTGTCACACCAAAGAGCCTGGCTCTGTGGTGTAGCGGTCAGAACCCCAGTTTGGTACCATAGGTTCGGGTTTGAGTCTCAGTGAGGCAACTCTACTTCCCTTCGCTACCTAGCCTTTAAATAATAGG
>NC_085865.1:34099192-34106692 GCF_034702125.1 Engraulis encrasicolus | reverse complement strand
AGAGAAGGAGGTGGTGGAGGGGGAATGGGAATCGATAGATGCTGCCGTTGTTGATAACAAAAGCTAAGCAGCCGCTTGATGGATTGTGAGCAGCCCTGTGTCTGGACGAGGGAATTAATCCTGTTGTTGCAAGCAAAGTGTTTCAATATTTGTCTTTCATGTCTTTATTTCTCTCTTTCTCATTCTCTCTCTCTCTCTCTCTCTCTCTGCCCCCCTCCCCACCCTCATTTTCCTCCTCTCTTTTTCCCCTTTTCTTCATTGTCTTCTCCTATTCCCTTCAACTGTCTCCTCCTCCGCCTGCCCTTCTGTCTCCCTTTCTCATATTCTTTCTCCTCTTCTTCGTATCGTCTTCCTCTCTCCCCCTTTCTCACTCCTCCACCCTTTCCCTCCCTCTCCCTCCCTCCCTCTCTCTCTCTCTCTCTCTCTCTCTCTCTCTCTCTCTCACGCACACCCTCACACACTCTCTCTCTCTTCCCTCTTGACAGCTGTGCCTCCCAACGTTTCGGAGTTGAAGAACCTGGAGGTGCTGAACATGTTCAACAACCAGATTGAGGATCTGCCCACCCAGATCAGCAGCCTGCAGAAACTCAAGCACCTCAACCTGGGGTGGGTACGCACGCACGCCGGTCCTCTGTGTTTCTCCAAAAACACAGTCTTGCTGAATGTGCTCTTGTGCGCGCGCACACACACACACACACACACACACACACACACACACACACACACACACACACACACACACACACACACACACACACACACACACACACACACACACACACACACAGTATATTAGCCTTAAGCAAGCACCTCAACTTTGGGCGGTTATAGCATCAGGAAGCATGCACACACGATGCACACACACATTATATTACCCTTACACAAACACCTCAGCCTGGGATGGATATAACACCAGCAACACACACACACACACACTCACACACACACACACACACACACACACACACACACACACACACACACACACACACACACACACACACACACACACACACACACACACACACACACACACACACACTATATTACTCGTACACAACCAGGGGTGGTACCAGTGAAACATACAAAAGACAAGGCTAGGTGTAAGGTACAGACTCAGAAACGGATGGCCCAAGACAGTGCCCCTGTCGCATCAATTCCATACAGTTCCTCCCTCCAGCATACCCACGGCAAGGGGCTATCCTTGTAAATAATTGAAATTAAATAATAACTTGTGTTACATTAGCCTGACACTCAGCTGACCCTTTAATCCAAAGTGAAACATCAGAGCTATATCTGTAGTGCCTTTCCCTATAACTTAAAATCTATTTTGTTTTCTCACCCACACTCTTTCCTGCGATACACAATTTATTTTCTCTCCATCACTTCTCTCTGTTTGTGAAGTTTTTCAGAATGCAAATTGCCTGCCTTTTCTTCTTTGACACATTTACTTCCGGTTTTTGTTTATATATTTCCTTCTCTTGACACGGTGTCTTCTCTAAGCGCTCCACAAAGGATCACTCCCTTTCACTGTCTCCCTTGCTCGGTTCTCCTCTATCCCTTTTCACCTCAGCCAAGGAGGTTATGTTTTCAGTCGCATTGGTTTGTCTGTTTGTCTGTCTGTCTGTCTGTTTGTCTGTCAGCAGGATAATTCAAAAACTCATTAACAGCTTCGAATGACATTTTCTGGAGTTTTTGGAAATGACCAAAGAACAAGTGATTACATTTTGGTAGTGATCCGGATCACGATGCGGATCCAGGAATTTTGTTAAAGATTCTTCACCATTGCGGGACAGGGCGAATTTTGACATTGCAGTTTCTAGCTCCACAAAAACAAGGCAGAAAAGGGAAAAAATAGGGTGTAACATAGTCAAATGTTCTATCCAACAGCTTCCTTGGCGGAGGTCTGCACTCTGTGAGTGCATTTCTAGTTCTTTTATATTTTTTATATGTTTGTCCAATGTTCTTTTCTCTCTCTTCTTCCTTCCCGTCTTCCGTTTAGCACACCCAAATTACCAGACAATGCCCTCTCTACTTTACCTCCTCTGCATTCTAATGGGCGGGTGTCTCTACGCGAGATTTCACTCAGGGGCAGCCACAGCCTTTAAACCAGTCGGGCCTTTATCAAGTCGGATCCTGTGTTATTTTCTTGTCCCGGCACGTGTCACTAATCGCTTTACACCACAATTAAGTCTCTCTCCCAGTTCTCTCAATCTCTTTGTCTCTTCTTGTCCTCTCTCTTTCTCTCTCTCTCTCTCTCGCTATCTCTCTCTCTCTCTCTCTCTCTCTGTCTTGCTCTCTGTCTCTGTCTCTGTCTCTGTCTCTCTCTCTCTCTCTCTCTCTCTCTCTCTCTCTCCTTGTTTTTTAGTCTCTGTCTCTCTCTCTCTCTCTCTCTCTCTCTCTCTCTCTCTCTCTCTCTCTCTCTCTCTCTCTCTCTCGTGTCTCTCTTGAGAGAGTGGAAGTTTGCTCGTGCTAAGTGCCTATCTCCAGGCCATCCTTCAAATTGGCGTGTCAGAATTAACAGCAGCTAAACTGGGCTCGGCACTTGCCAAAGCCAGCTGAGGACGCCTAGGATATGTGGGATTACCAGGCGCAGTGGTGAGATGGTATCAGCAGGCCCCGGAGCAAAGAAGGGGGAGGAAATAATATGGCATAACACCGTAGAGCTGCGAAATGAGGACAGTTGTACCTTGATCATCTGAGACAAACACTCAGAAGGAATTAAGGGGGGGGGTTACTGTAGGATGGTTTGGAATCCAGGTAGGAATTGAATGTAGAAAATTAAAGGCAACATTTTTTTAAATAAAAGGGATGATATTGGTTGATGATATTCTAATAGTTAGTGAAACAAATATATGGTAGTTAAATTCACTGAAGATGAGACTTAAGCACAGGAATATGCTACAATATACAGGTAGGATGATTTAAAATCTAGGTAGGAATTGGACAGAAATTGTCTTCAATTTATAGGTTTGTACTAAATCCTGCACCTCATCCAGATGTTTGGTGATCTTTAGATTCATAATACACAGGACGAGATGGTATACTGTCCATTGTGCCACTATATGTTAAGCTCCATGACTTTGTTGGAGATTGGAAGGAAAAAAATGAGAAATGGGACATTTATTTTTTGAATGGATTGCAGTTGGTGGTGATCTAATGAAACGAACATGTGATGGTTAAATTCAAGCCCTCAGTCACTCCACGACAACTCTCCAAATGCTCCAGCGTGATTTGACCCTCTCAGATTTGACTGGAAAAAAATCTGATAACTTTCCAATAGAAAAAGTACCAAATTGTAGCCCCCAACTCCTCCCAACTCCACCCCTGGTCGATTTGAGCAGAACACTTTCCTTATTGGCAACTGAGTGAACCTCCTGAACTTTTGTCCACTTTTTTTTGAGTGCGGCCATCTGTAGATTTTGGGGTGAAACGACCGTCCTGTGTTTGGGTCTTAGATCGGAGTGCCCCTTGGGCAGGGCAGGTAATTGCTGCCGTTGCTTCAAGTTCAGTAAGAACACGAGTACCGACACCAAGCTCAGTCTACTCAACAACATGTTGTAGATACAATAGCACAATATATCAGTTATTTCAAAGGCAATTCCTAGGGAATAATTGTTGTGCGAACACAACCCCACACATCGCTGATTAGTATTAGTTAGGCCAGGGAGAGAGCTTTTGAAGTAGTCTGAGGGGACTGTCTCTGCCTGTATAACCGGTCCTCTGCGTTTCTCCAGAAAACACAGTCTTGCTGAATGTGCTCTTACACACACACACGCGCACACGCGCACACGCGCACACGCGCACACACGCACACACACCTGAATAGACAGTCTTGCTGAATGCGTCGTTAGACAAACACACAGCAAACAGTAACACACACACACACTGCTACCCCTCTCTGTATTTCTCCAGTGGCATTGGCTCCAAGGCTGATTCCCAAAGATGGGCAGACAGCAACACCAAAGCTATTGTTCCCCCAAAAAGCCGTGATACCGTTGCCCTTAAGGTGTTTGCTATTCGACTGCATGCATGTTTGTGTCTGAAATGAAGAATGTCTCTATCTCCTTCTCGCTCCTTACAACCCCTTCGCTCTCCATCGTTCTCCCTCCGTCTCCCTCCGCACTGTATCTCTACGTCATTTCTCTTTATCTTTTAACACCGGAGGGAGAAAACGTGTCCTCCTGTGGGTTTGTTTTGTGTGTGGTGGTTGGTGTGCCACCACTTTTGGTCCTCTTGGTCCTATTGTTGTGTCACTGCTCCGAAGTTTTCCATGTCTGTCTCCCTAACAGGGCTCTACGCTTAGCTTTTTCATTAGGAGCACCTGTGCCACAGAGTGAAAAAATTTAGGGGCACAGCTACAAATTTAGAAGCACAGTGAGTTTTTGTGACGCAGCTTCATTATTAACACACCGATAGGCTACAGAGAATATACTCTCTTTCCAGACACAAATACACTTTCTAGAGGGGTAGGCCTACAATTAACATCACTTCGGACCACTTTTCCAAATTGCTCCCAGTAAAAGGACTAAAGAAAATATTACACATTTATATCTATATTCACATTAATTTCTATACGCAGCTGGTGTTTCAATTCAGGCCTGCACAGCAGGATCTGGCAGGGGTGCTGGGATGAAATTGGTCAGGGGGGCAGATTTTTTACAAGAGAGACCAGAGATGCAATTACACTTCTGTCCTGAAAATACAATGACTCGCATATGGGTATACTATGTAGCCTATGAAGCCTATCAGCCTAGCCATGGGTTACACTTTTTTTTTAAATTGCATTTTGTGCCACAGTAACAGCAACTCAGTAGGCTAATCTGAACATTACCCTTTGAAAATATAACATTGTTCTATACGTGCATTTTAGAAATGAAACAAAAAAGAGTGGATGCCAACAAAACACATTTCTCTAAATAACACTTTGGCAATATTGAAAGCTTGCACATCAAAAACGTGCCCTACACCCGAGACTGTCTCCTATTGAGTCCAACAAAATACTGACTTCACATGACGTGACGTGATGATGATGACAGTTGAGCAAGTGAGCAGACAGACAGAGCCTGCTATGCATCCTCCCTTGCCTCAGGAGGAGTATCATAAACAGTAGCCTACAAGCCAGGTACTTACAAGATAAGTGTACAAAACAAATCTATATCTTCTCATAAAGTTAACAGGTTGAGCATTTTGTTAGCATTTGTGCTAAGCGGAGAATTAGCAATTCTAGCGTCGAAGTTTCTCTCCAGCTCTTCTCCGTCAGTGGAGGCGCTCGATACTCCCGACGCCTATCTTATTTCAAAACAATCCCTACTGTTCCTCTGTCTGCCTGTCTCTCTGTGCGTGGCGTGCACACTGTCTTTTGCGCCTTCTCTCGTTCTCACGTTCCTGCATTTCTCTATGGGGTGTATTTATTTTAGGAGCAAATACGATTGAAAGGGTTGAAATATCTACTCGCACACGTGCGCCCTTTCTATTATTTCGTTCGCACAATCATTTATTTTAGGGGCATATGCGAGCAAAATGCTCGCACTGTAGAGCCCTGCTCCCTAGTGTCCTTTCTGCCCCAACTGCCTCTCCACACTTTGTCGGGGGTACAGACAGGCACACACACACACACACACACACACACACACACACACACACACACACACACACACACTCACACACACATTCACACTCACACTCACACACATGACACAGAATGAAAGTAGCCTGAATGTCCTTGGGGCCCGACGTCTTTTGTAGGGGCCCGACGTCTGTGCCCTCACTGCCTCAAATTCTTTGTTGGGGATGCGGGCAGTGGCATGCGGTGACACACTCGCATACACACACACACAGATTCGTAGAGATATACTACACAAACACACACACTCCTATAGATATGCAAATACACACACACACACACACACACACACACACACACACATACACACACATACACTCACTCTTGCACACACAAGGATACATAGAGGTACGTAGACACGCACGCACGCACACACACACACACACACACACACATGCTTGCACACAAGGATACATACAGATACGTAGACGCACACGCACACACACACACACACACACACACACACACACACACACACACACACACACACACACACACACACACAAACACAAACACAAAACACCACACACACACACACACACACACACACGGAGGGAGGGAGGCAGGGAGACATGGAGCAACACCATGCCGTCTCAATGTCACGCGGGATTAAGACTCTTGGGCTCCAATCTCCGCCGGCCGCCATGGTGGAAGAGTCTGAGACCCCCACCCCACCCCTCCACCCCAACCAATCCCATCGATTTACTGTCACCGGCCTCATATCCAGCTGTAATCTCACACACACGCGTAAGCTGCACTGTCATATTCCTGCCAGCACCCCGCATTCCTTAAACGTCTGTGTGTGCGTGTGCGTGTGTCTGCGTGTGCGCTTGTGTTTGTGCGCTTGTTTTTGTGTCTGTGTGTGTTCATGTTGGTGTGCATGTGTGTGTCTGTGTGTGTGTGTATGAGTCTGTGTGCGAGAGAGAGAGCAAGAAAGAGAATGAGAAAGAATGCTTGACTGTGTTTGTGTGGGCAATTGCCTGCCTGTGTGGTTTGTATGTGTGTGTGTGTTTGTACCTGATCTCGTTTGTCAAAAACAATTCCCACGCGGCCCCGTAATTGCTCCGCAAACACCAGCACACACACACACACACACACACACACACACACACACACACACACACACACACACACACACACACACACACACACACACACACACACACACACACACACACACACACACAACCACATACACACACACACACACACACACACACACACACACACACACACACACACACACACACACACACACACACACAACCACACATACACATACACACCAAAACGCTGGAATCAATTTGAGCTTGTTCTTTGTTTTAACCCTCCCCCTCCCCCTCTGAGCTGATCTTGCCTCTCCACTACAAGTGTTGCCCTCAGCAACGCCTCCAGCATCATCCTGTATGTAGGAGAGAGAGAGAGAGAGAGAGAGAGAGAGAGAGAGAGAGAGAGAGAGAGAGAGAGAGAGAGAGAGAGAGAGAGAGAGAGAGACAGAGACAGAGTGAGTGAGTGATGGAATTTGGGAAGATGGAGACCAAAAAGGGCAGGAAGAGAGAGGAAGGATGATAGGCCTGAGTGGAGGGGATGGGAGGACACAAAGGAGATCTAAAGGGAGGGAAAATTAGAGAGAGAGAGAGAGAGAGGCAGGAGGGAGGGGAGAGAGAGAGAGAGATGGGGGATTCAGAGTGGGTGAGGAAGACTGAGAGGGAGGGAGATGGAGAGAAAGAGGGCTCAAAGGACAGGGAAAGAAAGCGAGAGAGAGAGAGAGAGGAGGGGTTTGGGAATGATTGACAGAGGTAGGGAAGATGTGAAGGAATCCGATGAGATAGAAAAACAGGATTCCACAAGAGATTGAGGTAAGGAGATGAAGA
>NC_085865.1:34084192-34091692 GCF_034702125.1 Engraulis encrasicolus | reverse complement strand
CAAAAAGAACAAAAAGAAAAATAACCAAAAAATCGATTTTGTGCCCTGTGAATCGATTATGTGAATTTCGATTCGATTCGATCGATTATCGATTAACTCGATTATTTTACCCAGCCCTAGCCCTCACACTGGTCAAACATTGTTTTGGTGTCTGGGCACTGTGCCACTGGCCCTTATGGATAATCTGACCATGTTAGCCATCCCATTAGTCTTGGCACTTGCCCAATAAAACAGTAAACTATTCTTGGCCTGGCCATGGCTCTGGCGACTGGGCACTGGACTGCTGCTGTCCTGTCTGAAGAATAATAACAACCCATTTTTTAAATTTTACTGAATAATAAAGACAAAACAAACCTCACATTTTTACTGTGCAATCAAAATGGAAACTGCTCAAGTAGCATGGTGGGTAGCATGAAACATGGAGTGCAAGATTTCCTTTTACCATTGAGTGATCTAACCCCTTCTGTGTTGTATTGATTTTGATTGTTATTATACTGTTATTGCTATATAATTGTTTATATTGTTATTAATTTGAAGGACGTTCAAGGTCGTTGTCTTAGTACATTGACAATGCAGGCTTTCTGATTTTGGAGCCTTGTAAATACCATACTTTTTTGTTGCTTCCTTTCTTTTATTTTCCTTTTTTTACTCTTCCTCTTTTTGCTTCCTGTTCCATCTCTCTCTGTCTCTCTCTCTCTCTCTCTCTCTCTCTCTCTCTCTCTCTCTCTCTCTCATTTTCTCTCCCTCCCCCTCTCCGTCTTGCTTTCTTTCCCCATTCTTCTCTCTCTTTCTCCCTCCTTCCATCTTACTCTTTTTCTCCCCAATCCCTCTCTCTAACTCTCTCTCTTCCCCTACTTTCTCTTTCCTGCCATTCATCCTCTCCATCTCACCCCCTTTCTCTCTCTCCCTTCCATATCTTTCTCTGTGTCTCTCTTCTACCTCACTCCCTCCCTGTCTCTCTTTCTGTCTCCCCCTTCTCTCTCTCTGACTCACCTACATCTCTCTCTCTCTCTCTCTCTGTCTCTGTCTCTCTCTCTCTCTCTCTCTCTCTCTCTCTCTCTCTCTCTCTCTCTCTGCAGTTGAGTCTGAGGGATAACGACCTCATCTCTCTGCCCAAAGAGATTGGGGATCTGGCCCAGCTCAAGGAGCTGCACATCCAGGGCAACCGCCTCACCGTCCTGCCCCCTGAACTGGGTAAGACATGTACGCACACACGCAAACACGTACGCACACACACACATGCACACACACCACTGCCTCACAGTCCTACCCCCTGAACTGGGTAAGACATGTGGATACACAGGCACACACTCAAGCACGCACACACCTCCTCCCCAACCAGGGCTGGACTGGCCATCTGGCATACCGGGCAATGCCCGGTGGGCCTTCGCGTCTTTCGGGCCCTCGAGAGCCCGAAATAATAATAAAAAATATATTATTTTTTTGTCTGTGACGGTAAAAAATGACACGTCGGGGCTCATTGGATGTTTCTCTTGAGGCACATTGGCCTAGTCCAATGAAATGTACTGCTTCTCAAAGGCCCGCCCCTCCCTGCAGGCCCTCGCTCGCTCGACCCAACTAGTCTGTCAGCAATGCATCATCATCATCCGAAGTTTCCTTGACTTGTATGGTGGCTATTCGGTTAAAGTGTTTATGAAACGAAAACAAAGTAAAGGAATTTGACCATTTCCAGGACAGATTCTGAAAGTTCTAAGCCTTGTGAATAAAATGGGATATTGTCTGGGTGATATTTTGTCCTAAAAGTCATGTTAAAACGTTCCCAAAAAGTGTTTTTTTGGTGACATGCAAATTTTATGCAAATGATATGCGTGACATAGAAGGGGTGAGTTCACCTCATTCCACCTTGTTCAGATCAATGGCGGCTAGTACCTAAACAAAGCGCAGTGTCAAGCAGTGTGTTGCTGGAGGGCCGAACGGTGCCAGCTGCAAAAATGGCTACTTGACAGAAGGAATATCTTTGCACAAGTTCCCTTCTGTGAAGAATGATGGAACTGTGGCCGACAAGGAGAAGGCTAAATCAAGCTAGGGGTCTGTGGATCCAATGCGTGGTTTTGAAGCAAGCTCGTGGTCACTGTTGTGCTCGGCACATTTACACCCCTTGTGCTTCACCACAAATGTGGAGGTCGCGGGCATGGTTGGACTGAAGAGAATGCTATTGCCTCAAGCAGTTCCAACAATTGACATCGCCGGCGTGCAGACTGAAACTGCCCCTGTAACTGCTCGGGCACGAAGACAGGTGAGTGCACTGCTTTGCTTTATGCTACACGTTTTACCTTGTCCATCTGCTTTGTATGTTGTTTTCAGGAAAGGGTAATGCACATTACATGCCAAACCGATGCGAATGCTCTCGGAATATGCACTTTTTGTTGATTGCCATTAAACTGGTCAATAAATTGGTTTTGGGAGGATATCCGCACATCAGCGTGGTGCTCTCAGTCGAGGACAGCCAACTCACAGATTGGGCTACTCAGGGCTTTTTCTGAACAGGGAAATAGGGGCGCTCCACCCTCATACCTCCGTGGGTGCACCCTCATACTTTTATTTTTATATATATATATATTTGAGCGCCCCTAATAAATTTCTCATTCATGGGGGGGAACACCCCCATTCACCCCCTGTAACCTGCCATGATGCTCCCTCATGCCAAAAAATCCTAGAAAAAGTCCTGCTACTGCTTAGCGAATAAACGGAGATGCACATAGCGTAGGCCTACTTTGAAGCGTTGATTGTTTGTTTTTAGTATTGTGGTGCACGTGTGGCTGACGTTTGGACACACCTCGTCCTCAGGGTCCGGCTGAGGGACACGCGACGCCTGTGACTTTGAGCACAAAAAATAATAATAATGATAAACGCTAAAAATATGCTGAGGACTCAGGCTATATAGGGCGTTTTTCCAACAGCCTAATACCTCCGTTTTTTCTCTAGTTGATGATATTTTTGCATGTAGCCTACATGCATTTCAATCACACTATATCGCGCAATTGAATCAAAATGCCCCCCATTTGTCATCAAATACACACGCCATGTCATCTGTGGGTCATGGCAAAGCGCCCTTAGCAACCGTAACCATAAACAAAACGAACTGTCAGGCTATGTCAACAATCGTCACTTCGCCTGTCAGACATGTCACTTTCTGCAGATGTATCAGTGCCTCTGAAATAGATTTGTGCTGCTGTTTTTTTTTTTTCTCATGAGGTTGGATGTGTGGTTTTTCGACACGCTGATGTTTGTATCAGAATTTTGGTTCCTTTATAAGATGTGGGTCCATCAAATGTGTGTTGTTTTCTCAGATAGCCATACTAGCAAACCAGGGACTCTCCTCTATGATGTCACAGCCCAGCTCATTAGTCACACCAAATTTCACAGAATTCACACTTTGAGTTGCCATTTTCACAAGTTCCTCCAGGATGATTGGGTTCAAAGTCTCATCGATGCTATCAGAAAAAACAAGGCTTTAATGGGAATGACCGTTTGTTTTCGTTTCATAAACCCTTTAATAAAAACTCTGGTGGTGGAGCGGAGGATACATGGCGCTATATGGAGAAAGAAAGGACTGGCTATGAAAAGCGCATGGAAAAGCGAAAACTAACACTAAAAGAAGACGGGACAAAATGTGCTAAAATCACTGACTTGTTCAAAGCTAAAAGCACCACCAGCTCGAGCTCCGGACCGGTATGTCTCGTGTGGCCGTAGGAGGTGTGGTGAATCACACAGCTCGACCTCAGGTTGGGACAGTAGAGCCGCCGATGCATCAACGAGTGCAAGGTGGAGGCGGCGGCGGGCGAACAGTGCGGGCGAGATGGTTCGAGCAGGGGAGGTACGAGTAGAGATGACGTATACGAGACGTGACCCAGGGAGAGACAGGTTAGCCCCCTCAACACACCCAGCTAGTGTAGCTATGTGCCGCTTCGGCGTTTCGTAATTTCCCATCCCTTTCATCACCTCGGACCAAATTGTCATCCTGACTTAATCAAATCAGTCATGTTATAACCCAATACCCATTTGATACATTCCCATGCACTTGTCTTGTAATGTTGCGCCAGCACATAGAAATCTTCCATTTGCCTTGAGCTGTCATGGGATGCTGTGTTGAAGTGAAGCTAGTCTTTCTGCCCTCTACCCAAGAACTACCGTACCCTGTTTGGCCAGGCAGATTAGCTCACCGCCTCGGCGTTTTTCCCATGTAGTCTATTGCCTGAAACTGAAGATGTCGTCCCTCCCCACTCGCTCAAATCAGTCACAAATATGTATTGATTTATTTTCTTAAACTTTTTTGTATTGTTGCGCGAGAAATCTTCCATATCTCTTTACGTGTGTGAGCTGCCTGTCACAACCACCTGTGTCTTGTATTACATGTTAATTAAATCAAAATCCAACAAATATCTTGTTTTAGTCTATTGCTTGTCGTGTCTTTTGCAACTATGATTTTAAACTAAATGTATTTTTTGCAATCTTTTCCTAATGGCATGTCACGTCATTATCTGCCTCTTGGCATGGTAGATGAAGAAAGAAGCCGTCTTTCCGTGCTGTTTGTGAATCGCTGACGCTGCTACGCCTACGTGCTCCTTTTATTGTAATAGCTGAAACATGTATCTTAACTTTGTTGTTGGCAATGTGATATTTTATAGGGCCTTCATAAGTTGAATTTTCCTGTGGTGGTCACGGATTGGCTTTTTTATCCATGCAAACACGTTTGTTCTGGAAAGCATTTAATCATTGGATGGATGTTTTAATATCTTGATGGTTGAGGCGACGCGGTTTGGACGTTTCGATGCATAGGCTTATTGTACGTAACGTCATCAACCTCTGTTGTAAGAAAAACCCCACTGATATAATGACAGTCTTGGGCTCTTTTGATCAGTGTCAAGCTGCATACAGTTTGTGGCTACTAGACAACAACTAGAACCGTTTTGGTGTGCGTTGGGAAAGGGGAGGGGTGGTGTTGCCATTTAGTAAGCTCACTGACAGTGTCTGTGGACTGGAGCAATTTGAAGTTGAAACATCTAGGAAATTATTATTTTTATTACATTGTATTATTATAATTTGGTGTCAATTGTAGTGTGTGTGTGTGTGTGTGTGTGTGTGTGTGTGTGTGTGTGTGTGTGTGTGTGTGTGTGTGTGTGTGTGTGTGTGTGTGTGTGTGTGTGTGTGTGTGTGTGTGTGTGTGTGTGTGTGTGTGTGAAATATGGCTTATCAATGTTAAGGTGTTTGTGTCTGTAGGACCTGTTTTCAGTTTTTGCTTCAGGGAAATGGTATGAATACGTTTATATTGAGATTCACTGGCCAGGAAAATAATCAGGAAAATAGTTAGTTGTCCACCTCTCTCTATCTCCTACCCTCAAACATACTCAGCAGGATGAAGGGAACATGAGGGTACACTGTGACCATCTCCCCAAGAAGGTTATTGTGAGTAGTGATGAAGCATTTTTTCGTGTGAGCTTTTTAATAGGCTATATTATTCGATGTCATAAATACCGATAGGCATCGGTGTCGGGCCCTCAGGCGTCAAAAAGTGTCCGGGCCCTTTTCAGATCCCAGCCCAGCCCTGTCCCCAACGTACTGCCTGTTCAACTAGGTTGGACACACACACACACACACACACACACACACACACACACACACACACACACACACACACACACACACACGCACACACACGCACTATCGTATTCTATAATGCTATGCTTGGCCGTAGACCCTACAGTATACTGTGCTTCAAGCTTTATATTAAGTTCAGTTACCTAAGTGGAAATAGCTCTGTTACTCATCAGGTGTAAAAAAATACTCCAGTTACTCACATTGCAGTTCACCATGCATATCTTTCCTCTCCTTGACAAACATCTGACTTCATGAAGATTGTACCAATCAAACAAGTGCAACAATTTTTGAAAACCTGTGGCATCTCCCGTTCAAATCACAGCATTTCACACACATTCAATGGCTGAAAATAGCAAGGTAAATGTAAATGTAAAATAACGAAGTGAATGTACACCCAACAGTGAGTCAGATCAGTCTTATTTAAAGTAAGTATAACTGTCCAGTGATGTGAAGTGAAGTGAATATTCTTATTTAGGCCTGTAAAGGCACACTGTATTGTATTTGTACCGAACCGAACAGTGCTGTACCGAAAGGTGACAGGCTACTCTTGTTTTTACCTTAAGCTGCCACTACATGCAGTGGCTCATGCAGAATTCTGAGAGAAAATACAAGAAAAAAACAGGTTTAGAGGCTTGTTCTTTGTGAGACCTAGAGAAAAGTACTACCCTGTATTTCTTTCACTGATGAAACTTCCAACCCAAAGTAGCAGTTTGAATGTATTTTCCTTCTATACTGTTCCGAAAATGTACCGAACTGTGACCCCAAAACCGAGGTGCGTACCAAACCGTGATTTTTGTATACCCTTACTCCCCTATTCTTATTACAAATTCATAAAAACATAGACATGACAATACAAATAAAAACTTGACCCTTTAACATTTGCCAGCATCTCTTCCCATGTTTTCTATACTGTTCCGAAAATGTACCGAACCGTGACCCCAAAACCGAGGTACATACCGAACCGTGATTTTTGTATACCCTTACTCCCCTATTCTTATTACAAATTCATAAAAACATAGAAATGACAATACAAATAAAAACTTGACCCTTTAACATTTGCCAGCATCTCTTCCCGTGTTTTCTATACTGTTCCGAAAATGTACCGAACCGTGACCCCAAAACCGAGGTACGTCCCGAACCGTGATTTTTGTATACCCTTACTCCCCTATTCTTATTACAAATTCATAAAAACATAGAAATGACAATACAAATAAAAACTTGACCCTTTAACATTTGCCAGCATCTCTTCCCGTGTTTTCATATCCCAAAGAAGTACCCCGTCTCTGTTTAGCTTCTGAGAGTGCAATAATTATGCTGTTTTTCAGATTCAACAAGTCGATGCATGAAATCTGCCTATGCATGTTTCGCTACATCCTACAATATATTAGGCTAAATATTCAGCTGTTCTGATTGTATTTGCGATTCTGATCTTTATTTGAAGGTCACCACATGTGTAAACCATTGTGCATGGATAATGAGATGCTCTGGCAGCCTGGTTTTACTGATGTCATTCGTACAGAGGGTCTAGAACTGGAGTTGTGGGTTGGCCAGGCCATGATATTTGAAATATGCGCACATTTCCAACATCAACAGAATTCATCCCTACCACCAGTATTTTTTTTTTCAATGACATCAACAAATGTTAGAGATTGTTAACTTGAAAAAAAAATCTTTATAACTTTTTTTACTTTGATTTTTTTACTTGAAAAATATGTACAGTAGGCCCTCAGAGATGCCCTAGAAAGCCCCCACAGCCCGCTACTGGTAGGAAGGTCGGAGGATAGGTCTGGGAAGCTCTTGGAAAGTAAATTTGTGTTGCTGGGCTAAACTTCTGTCTCCCTCAAGGTAACATGCTTATAACTATGCAGGCAGCAGAGGATA
>NC_085865.1:34051692-34074192 GCF_034702125.1 Engraulis encrasicolus | reverse complement strand
TCTCTCTCTCTCTCTGCCCTCCACACCTCCTCATTCCTGAGCCCTGGCCTGAGTGACGGCCATGGAGTGATTATATAACACCTGTCCTCAGGTGCGGCAGTCTGCCTCCGGCCATGACCCACACAACCCCCCCTCTCATCCATCCGTCCATGATCACATCACACTTGCATTATAGACCTCCCACCCCCCACTCTCACCCAACTTCCGACACACACACACACACACACACACACACACACACACACACACACACACACACACACACACACACACACACACACACACACACACACACACACACACACACACACACACACACACACTCTTACCATTCCCCCCTGGTCGACAGGGTGGCAAGGTTCCCCTCCAACCATGACAGCCTCAGACCCACACCAGCCCCCTCATCCATCCCCAGTTGCGTCATACAACAGCCCCCCACAACCAAGACTATCCAGACCCTCACCATCACCCCCCTTGCCAGCAATTCTCACGTCCGGCCATGACTGCCTCCGACCCCCTCATCCCCCCTCACCCAGTCATCCATGCTCCTTGCTAACCATACTGACATCATAGACCCACCGCCTCTCAACCACCATGGGGATGGGATTTGGGTATTTGGGTATCTCACAACAGAGAAAGTCTGGAGACCACCTACGCATTTCCTCGTAGAAGCGGGGTAGTTTACGATTGGCCATGACCGTTTATTGGGCGATTTCCCTGGCGAGGATAAAGGGGGCAGTGGAGAAGGATGGTTGGGATGGGGTGTGGAGTTGCATGGGGGCCAGTGGAGAAAGATGGTTGGGATTGGGGGTGGAGTTGAATGGGGGGCAGTGGGAGCAGGAGGAGAAGATTGAAAGGAGGAACAGTGAGAGCAGGGGAAGGAGGGTGAGAGGGAACAGGGGTGTGGTGAGAGGGGGATAGTGAAAGTAGGAGGACAAGGATGATGGTGAAAAGGGTCGGGGATGAACAGGCGGCAGTGGGAGCAAGAAAGAAGGATGATGTGTGTGGGGGGTGGGGGGGGTGAAAGGAGGATGACGGGAGGCTGAGGACAAGGGTGATAGTGGAGAGGGGGGGTGGTTGAAAGGGGGATAGTGGAATCAAGGAGAGAAGAGTGATGTGGGGTGGGGGGTGAAAAGGGAATAGTAGAGAGGGGGGGGTGAGAGGGGGATAGTGGAGAGGGGGTGGTTGAAAGGGGGATAGTGGGATCAAGGAGAGAAGAGTGATGTGGGGGGGGGGTGAAAGGGGGATAGTGGAGAGGGGAGAGAAGAGTGATGTGGGGGGGTGAAAGGGGGGTAGTGGGAGCAAGAAGAGAGGTGTGATGTGATGGGCAGGGGAGGGGGGTTGAAAGGGGGATAGTGGGAGGATGAGCAGGGGGAGATGGGTGGCTATGAGGGTGATGGGTGGCTATGAGGCATGATGGATAGGGTAATATGGCTGGAGCCGGTCAAACATGGCAGTCTAGCCGCTCAGTGGGGACACGAGATGTGGCTCACACATTAAATTACACATGACATGCATGTGTACCACACACACGAACACACACACACACACGTACACACACACACACACAGACATACACACACACATGCGCACACACAAACACACACACATGTGCGCACACACGTACACTACACAAATGTACACACACACACACACACACACGTGCGCACACACACACACACACAGGCCTGTATACACGCAGAACTGTAACCACACTGCATATGCTCATATTAACCTATGCTGTATACTTACACATGCATACCACTGCGAAGGGACAGACTCCGTCCTCACAATACACGATGCACATTCTTTGTGCTGTTTGCCATCTTGTTTGACCGTACACATGTACGCACACTTGACACGCACGCACAGGGCCGCTGACAGCTCTGGCTAGGCCCAGGACAAAGTGATCTGAAAGGGCCCCTCACCCAATACATAGAATGTAATGAGAATTGGGCCCCCTTCTATCCTTGAGCCTGGGACAACTGTCCCCCACCCCCACCCCCCGAACTCCGTCTGCTTCACTGCGTACGCACATATACACACACACGTGCACGCACTGCCTTTAGTGGGTGGAAAATTCTCTCTGAACTCAATTTGCTGACTGCCTGCTGTCTAAACCAATTTTAATTTGACATGATCAGTTTCAACACAATTTGTGCTGCTTTTATGTTGGCCAAAATTGTTTCTGTCTGGTCCCCCAACTACTCCTCTGGACCAACCTCAGTGAGTCAATCATGTGTCAGTTATAGAATCAGTTATTGAGGAGAAATATGGGAAAAAAAATATTGTGTAAGTGTGGGGGGCGGCAGAGTTTTAACACAGAGACGGACCAATTAGTGTCCAAAGAGCCCGAGGCGAGTGTCTCATAGAAGTGACAGAAGAATTCAGTCATGTGTCGGCTAGCCAAGCCTCCATCAAACACACACACACACACACACACACACACACACACACACACACACACACACACACACACACACACACACACACACACACACACACACACACACACACACACACACACACACACACACAGCGTCCATGTGCGTGCTGGGCTCTCCGATGTCCAAAGTCAGGATTTGGCAGTCTGAGCAAAACATTGATACGTGATTCGCTTGTTACGAAGTCTGTCATGCCTGAGAGAGGCACATCGCATTTACACACACGGACACACACAAGTATGTACACACACACACACACACACACACACACACACACACACACACACACACACACACACACACACACACACACACACACACACACACACACACACACACACACAAACACACATACAGTAGTTCCTTTGCAATGCATCATGGGATGGTTTCCTCTGAGAGGGGCGTCTTATGCTCAGATGTAGTGTGTTGTCTTGTCTGCCTGTGTGTGTGTCTGTTTGTGTGGTGTTTATGTCTGTGTCTGTTGTCTGTGTGTACTTGCGACTGAGTCTACGGGTGTTCAACTCTGTGTGTAACTGAGATTGAATCATATTATAGAGGCATTGGAGGGACATTGTTTGTCTCCGTGTATGTCTGCCTGACACCGAAGTTTGCACAAACTAATTGTAGCGTTTCCGTTCGGCAATCTTTCGGCAATCCCCCCCCATCCATCCCCAACCAACTCATTTCTTCTTCTCCTCTCCTGCCACAGTCGCACAATCCCCGGCTACAGGAGAGGCAAATCCTTGTGTTTGATCATTTATAGCCGGCCGCTGAGCTGCCCCGCGTATTGCGTTTGCGTGGTGCCTGGGCGCCGCAACACAAACCGGCCGGCGGAACTGATCTTTTCCTGAGCTGCACTGCCGATGCCGTCGATGCTGCCTGCCTGCCTGCCTGCCTGCTTCTCTGCACTTGTAAGGCACACAATCTGGATTCAGTACCACATCTAGTAGAGTCGTGTGTCAGGGATGTGTTTGGTTTTGTTAGTGTGTGTGTGTGCGTGTGCGTGTGCGTGTGCGTGTGCTTACGCACATGTGTGTGTGTATGTGTGCATGTGTGTGTCTGTGTGCCTGTGTGTCTGTGTGTGTCTGTGTGCGTGTGTGTTTATATGTGTGCACATGTGCGATACATGTGTCTGTCTGTCGGTCTGTCTGTATGTGTTTGTGTGTCTGTTTGTTTAATGACCAAACACACAGAACTGAGTGGGTGTGAGTAGTGGAATTTTATTTCTTATTTTTAGGGATTGGTTGGTTGGGTGGTTAGTGGCATTTTGTCTTTTTGTGTGTGCATGTGCGTGCGTGTGTGCGTGCATGTGTGATAGTGTGGCATAATACAATCAGCATTATTGCATCCTTAATTCTGCCAACTGGCAGTAATGCTTCAGAGCAGTGATTTGCAATATTTTTTGAGCCAAGGCACACCACTAATATTGCCAATATTATACACATGTATGCAGTCATTCAATAATTTTTCATGGCACACTTGGTGATCCCTCATGGCGCACTAATGTTCTGTGACAGTAATGCTTTAGAGATGAACTTTCAGTAGTTACCCATCCAGCAAGAATGAAAGGGTTAATAGCATAGGTTTAATGGTTGCACTCCTCCCCAGCATATCAGCAGTTGAACATAGGACATTGGCTCTGTGAAAGACTAATTTATTCTTAAAAAAAGTGTTGCTTGACCCTCAAAGTTGTCAACAACTCTCACAGCACGCAAGGCTTTCATAATCCCCGTGCATGGCGAGAAAAAGCATCCTGGGATCAGCAATTCCCATGGCAACTTGAGCAAGGCAAGACTCCGGAACAACGTCAGCATTGTGCCGTGATCTAATCAACGTCTAGTCTTGTCAGGTTTTATTGTATGTGAGCAACTCAACAATAACAGAATATATACGTATTTCTTCATATTTATTATCGTTTAATGACATTGCCTTTTGAGCAATGCTTGCTATTTGCACTTAATCAGCTACTTTATATCTGCTCCGTATGGCCAAGAGTTGATAGTTACTACCTTATCATCTCTTCTTTACAATTTGTTGTATGCAAGCAACAACTGAACAATGAAATACTTTATATTTTTTGATAATGTAAGTAATGTCATAGCTATCTGAACCATGTTTGTTGCCTGGGCTTTATTCTGGTCATACATCGGTACTTTATATCTGTATTGAACTGTATGCGTGTACAGTGGCCAACAGTCCATTGGTAATGATGGCTGGTGATTATCCAGCGTTATTGAGGCACTTGGTTATGCTTTCCGAGAGCTTTGTTCATTGATTTCCACTCAAGCATGTTTATGACAGTCGGAACATCCACCTCAAGGTTTGTAGATACACAAGGAAGTGTGTGTGTGTGTGTGTGTGTGTGTGTACACTACAGCTATTTTAGCTGATCCAGCAGTGCTCTTGCGCTCTCTCTCTCTCTCTCTCTCTCTCTCTCTCTCTCTCTCTCTCTCTCTCTCTCTCTCTCTCTCTCTCTCTCTCTCTCCCCCCCTCTCTCCCTTTTGATGAATGGCCATTCTGCCGTTTAGTCAATCCGGTCTGCATTGCCAATCTATCTAATAGCAGGTTGTCATGGACACATCGGAGGGCGATAAATCGTTCATTCAGCGGCCGGCCAGCATCTGTTTGACGATGACGATCCTTCATTTGGCTCGTTACTCATAAACCTGATCGATGGCTGGCAAAGAGAGAGCTCTCTGTCTCTCTTTCTCTCTCTTCCTTTCTTCTTTCTCTATATCTCTCTCTCTCCATTTCATTCTCTCTCTCTCCCTCTCTCTCTCTCTCGCTCTCTCTCTTCCTCTCTCTTTCTCTCTCTTCCCTTCTTCTTTCTCTATATCTCTCTCTGTTTCATTCTCTCTCTCTCTCTCTTTCTCTCTCTCTCTCTCTCTTTCTCTCTCTCTCTCTCTCTCTCTCTTTCAGTGCACGATAAAACTTTTAAGTTGAGTATTTAGCAAGTTATCACTACAATGCGCTCACTTAATGGAAGACTCTAGATGAACCCCTTAGGTCAGAGATATTATTAAGTTGTTTCTACACTTAAATGGCTAATGACGACAGATGCTAAGCTCCCTTTGTCTCTTGTGGTTCCAAAGTCGTGTCCTCACAAAACAACAGTAGAGACTACAAAAGTCTCTTTTTAAGCTTAGATACACCCCAAGCAGTCGTGATAAGGATCTTTTGGGGGCATAATGACCTTTAAAAACCTGATGAATTTCATGCTTCTTTGCATCCTTTTTCTTTGTGAAGTTAAGGTTTTTTTTATGAGGCAAAAAATAAAAGCCTCTTTAAACGACTCTGCAAATGTCAGCTTGACCGATCTCTTCCATAACATGCGATTCTGATGCTGGGAGATGATATGCGGGTCTCATGGGAATGTGTGTGGTGGATGGCGGGTTTTCTGCTTCGTAGGGTGGCTTATTCCCGCTATACTGTGGTTAAAGGAGAGAGCTTTGGCTTTGTTATTCCTCTATATACATTAGTATTCCACAGCACAGCACGGCAGGCGAAGGCGACCAGGAGAGAAAGCCTCTACTGTTTGGAGGGTGGGTGCTGTTTTTGGGGTGTGTGTGTGTGTGTGTGTGGGCATGAGTGTGTACGTGTGTCTGTGTACATGGCTGCATCGTTCGTGCGTATTTGTGCGTGCCTTTTCTGTGTGCGTATGTGTGTGCGCTTGACTGCGCGTGACGTGCGTACTTGTGTGTGTGTGTGTGTGTGTGTGTGTGTGTGTGTGTGTGTGTGTGTGTGTGTGTGTGTGTGTGTGTGTGTGTGTGTGTGTGTGTGTGTGTGTGTGTGTGTGTGTGTGTGTGTGTGTGTGTGTTTGGGGTATAACATAAGGTGTGATCTTGCGTTCGCACCAACTGTTTCATTCACACCTTAATGTCCTTCAGCACCAAGAACTCATCAGTCTTGTGCTCACTACTGCCCTCTCCTTCCCTCTCTCCCTCCCTCCCTCTCTCTCTCTCTATCTCTCCCTCCTTCTCCCTCTCCCTCTCTCCCTCCCCCCTCTCTTTCTCTCCCTCTCTCTCTCCCTCCCTCTCCCTCTCTCCCTCCCCCCTCTCTCTCTCTCTCTTTCTCTCTCCCTCTCTCTCTCTCTCTCTCTCTCTCTCTCTCTCTCTCTCTCTCTCTCTTTCTTTCTTTCTTTCTCTCTTTCTCTCTCCTTCAAAACTTCTTTTCTTGCATAAAACCTTTTTTCTTTCATTTGTTCATGCTAAGTCTCTCTTCTTATTCTACTTCTCTCGTGTATTCATTTCAAACACACACACACACAACCTCTTTTACAGCCATTCTCACGCTTTCATTTACTCAACTATATATGTGTCTCTGTCTCTCTCTCCCTCTCTCTCTCCCACAGCCCTTTCTCTCTCTCTCTCTCTCTCTCTCTCTCTCTCTCTCTCTCTCTCTCTCTCTCTCTCTCTCTCTCTCTCTCTCTCTCTCCGTATCCTCCATCACTGTCTACCCAACCCCACCGTCTCCTACTGCCCGTTTCCTTTCTAAGTCTCTGTGAGGGATGTTTGTTAACATGTGACAGACTAGACTTCACACGGCTGCCACCTGAAAGAGTGCACCCTAGTTTAAAGCCACCGATGGAAAATCAAAGGTGTACAATTTAGTGTTCTATCCACAGTGAGGCAGGTACTGTACCTGTACAGTGAGTCAGGTCAAGTTGCAAAAGGCAGTCTAAAACCAATGGAAATGGACAATATGTACAAGCAAACCTGATAACGAGTATAAAATCATGAAAAGTGTGATAAATATGACATATTTAAGTGAAAGTAAAAGATAAGATCAGCAAATATCATTAGGTAAGCCATGTTGATGGTGGACCACATGCACATCCATCATTAGAAGTCACCTGCCATGGCTTCCAAACTTTAAACAAATATACATGTACGCAAAGCTATGCAAAGATTATTTATTTTTATTTTTAATCAGATTTTTCATCATTGTAGGAAATTCTGACAGCTTAAACATAACAGAAATCTATCTAAACACCTACAGAGCAACACAGGGACAAACATTGTTTTTTTTGTTTCAAGATTTTTAAAAGCCTTCCCCCTATTGTGTCGTTGTTAAAAGGTTACGGCGACATGTTCTTATGTTCTAGTCTAAAGCAGGTGGGAAGCTGCCTCTACGGCTCTTAAGCCACCTGTTGGACACCACCTCACTACAGCTGTTCCACTGTTGCCATGGTGCTGGCTTGGTTGATGTAGAAGGTCAGAGTTCAGATCTCGGTACAGCGCCCTCTTGATAGACTCGAGCAATACGGCAGTGATCTAATACCGTTCCCCTCTTTTCTTTTACTCCCCCATTCAGGGGAATAACACACAGCATTCCCGGTGCTTTGCCTCCAGGCTAAAGGCCACTCCACAGAGATTTGTGTCCCGCGCTTCGCGGTAGAGTGGCTGGGGGAGAGAGAGAGCTGTGCACACACAGTCAGTCGTCCGTTAAGCAGTTAGAGATGGAGGAATGAGAAGATGCACTGCTAAATCTCTCTCTATTCCTCTATCCCCCTCTCCCCCCTCTCCGCCTCCCTCTCTCTCTGTCTCTCTCCCTTTCTCTCTCTCTCTCTCTCTCCCTCTACCATTACATTTCTCTCTCTCCTCTCCCCCCCTCTTTATTTCTCTCTTCCTCTTTCTTTTCTTTCTCTTCTCTCTCTTCCCGCTCTTTTCCCTCCCTCCCTCTCTCCCACTGTCTCTCTCTTTCACATGCTCTCTCTTCAGCAGCGAATTCTGATCTCTGGAATATAGCGAAGGAATAGAAATGAGAGAGAGAGAAAGATAAATTGAGAGGCAGAAAAAGAGAGCAAAACGAAGTAAGAGAGAGAGAGAGAGAGAGAGAGTAAGAGAGAGAGAAAGAGAGAGAAAACGAGAAGACAGCTGTCATGCATATTTCATGGGGCAGCTTGTTAACCTGACAGGGGGATCTGTGGGCTGACGGACAGCGGAGAGGGGAGACACTGCATGCTCATAATGCATTAACATACCCTAAAGCTCTTCTTCCTCTCCCGCTCTCTTCATCTTCTCCTCCTCCTCCTTTCTTCATCTTCCTTCCCCCTGTTCTCCTCTTCTCTCCTCTCCCTTAAGCTCTTCTTCCTCTCCTGCTCTCGTTCTCTTCTCCTCCTCATCCTTTCTTCATCTTCCTTCTGACTGTCCTCCTCTTCTCTCCTCTTCGTAAACTCCTTCTTCTTCTCCTCTTCTTCTCCTCTTCATCTCCTCCTCCTCTTCCTCCCCTGCCTTTCCTCATCTCCTTTTCCCTCTTTTTTCTCATCTCCTTCTCCCTCCTCTCCCTTTCTTCCTCCTCTCCTCTTCCTCTCCTCTTTTTTCATCTCCCCCTCCTCTTCCTCACCTCCTCTTCCTTTCTTTCTTTTCTGTTTTTCTTCCTCTTCTCTTCCTCTTCTCCTGCTCCTCTTCCTCTCCTCTTCCTGACCTCCTCTTCCTTTCTTCCTCCTCTGCTTTTCCTCCTCCTCCTCATCTTCCTCACCTCCTCCTCTTCTCCCTCTGCTCCCTTGACCAAGCACACACAAACACACACAAACTCACACCTACACAAACATACCCTAAACCCCCTTATCCTCTCCCTCTCTCCTCCTCCTCTTCCTCCTCTTCCTGCCTCCTCTTCCTGCCTCCTCTTCCTGCCTCCTCTCCCTAGAATAAACACACATACTTGGACCTGTTACACCTTTACAGATACACCCTTAAAGGGACACTGTGCAGGAAATAGTCAAAAAAGGTACTGCAACTATGCTGCTTATTGAAACTGGGCTGCCTATTGCCAAATTTGATCTTTACATGAAAGTTTACTAAGTAATAAACACATATTTTCTAGTATGGTCCAAGTACAGTCATTTTTGCAGCTAAAAATGGCTATTTTTGGATATTCATAATGGCGGACCATGGAGAAGATCCCCCTTTTTATGTATCAAAAGTGCAATTTTTCCAGTCATAATGAATACTTAGAATTTGATGCTGGTGGTAAGTATTCATGAAAAAGGTAACATTAGTGAATGGGCAGCATGAATTCTGGAAATAAACAACTAAAAATCTCACACAGTGTCCCTTTAACTCCTACTTTCTCCTCTTTTCCTCCTCTTTCTCCTCCTCTGTCTCTCTCCTCTCCTCAGAATTAACACACATACACTTGGGCCTCCTACTCCTACACAAACACACCATTGACTGTTTCTTCCTCTCCTGTTTTCTCATCTCTCTTCTCTACTCCTTTTAAATCTCCACTACCACTATCATCCACATATCCCCATGACTCTCATCCAAACATACCCTAAACCTCTTCTTGCACCCCAACACCCCCCCCACCCGTCTCTCTCTCACACTCACTCACTCGCACGCACGCACACACACACACACACACACACACACACACACACACACACACACACACACACACACACACACACACACACACACACACACACACACACACACACACACATACACACACACATACACACACACTCCATCCACCCTGCCATTCCAACACATGCACCCTCCCCAATCGGGCATCTTTTATTCATGTGGGCTAAGCGCTGCTTGATACCCCGACAGTCAGGGTGGCTGCCACGCGTGCACATCACAGCTGTCTGCGGAGCGCCCCAAAAACCAGCACGTAATTATAAACACTTTGGTCTCTCACAGTATCTCTCTCTTGCCGTCTGTATGAGATCTCTCTCTCTATCTATCTATCTATCTATCTATCTATCTATCTATCTATCTATCTATCTATCTATCTATCTATCTCTCTCTCTCTCTCTCTCTCTCTCTCTCTCTCTCTCTCTCTCTCTCTCTCTCTCTCTCTCTCTCTCTCTCTCTCTGTCCATATCCATCTCCATCTCTCTTTCTCCATCACTCTTTGTCTCCTTGTTTTCTCCTCCTTCCTGTCCCCCAGTACACCCCTGTATGCATATCACAGAATCTGTCTGAGTACATGTTTGATTGAAAGACAGTTGGTAGTAGTACACTTACAGTGGCTGTGTAGGGGGGCAACAAATATGGAGTGTGTGTTTGTGTTTGTGTGTGTGCGTGAGTGTGTGTGTGTATATGAATGTGTGCCTCTCTTTCTGTCAATATATTGTTACTCTTTGTGTGTGCGTGTGTTAGTGTGTGTGTGTTTTTTTCCCCTATCTATGTATTGTTACTCTTTGTCTGTCTGTGTCTGTCTGTGTGTGTGGTCTGTCTCCTCCTGTCTGGCTCATCATCCATGTCAGCCATCCAGACAGGTTTCTGTCCTCCCTCCCGTCAGAGGAGAGTCTCAGAGGGCTGAGAGTCCCCCCCACATGGGGCTGGGGCTGGGTGGTGCACCCCTGGAGAACGGGCCGGGTAACCCCTCTGTCATCCCAGCTGTCTGTGGCGGCCTCACCCTATCAGAAACATAGTCACACGCACATACACATGCACGCACGCATGCATGCGCGCACACACACACACACACACACACATACACACAAAAGAAAAGCAGAACACAAGCAAAGACACACACAGTCTCACACACATGTGCGCGCGCAGACACATACACACACACACAAAGAGTATCAAAATACAGGCACACATTCACTCTCTCATGCGCGCACACACACACACACACACACACACACACACACACACACACACACACACACACACACACACACACACCCACACACACATCCACAGGGTGGGACAGCAAGTGAAGTAGCAGGTAAGCGGAGGGAAAGCTGGGGACATGACAGGAGAGGAAGGAGGGGTTGGAAGTGTGTGTGTGGGGGGGGGTGCTGGACTGGTGGGGGGGCATTCTGACTTCCAAAGGAGACACAGCAGGCAGTTGAATAAGCAAACAGGTAGACAGAGGAGAGAGAGAGGTGTGCTCACTGGATCAGCTGGAGAGGAGAGAGAGAGTGAGAGAGAGAGATACAAATAAAGGAAGAAAGCAAGAGAAAGGAAATAGAGAAATCACAGAGAGAGAGAGATGGAAATAAAGGAAGAGGTTAAGAGAGAGGAAGAGACAAAACAAAGAGAGAGTTAGAGAGACAGACGTGGAAATAAAACTAGAGAGCAAAACACGGGAATATAGATATAGAGGGGTTCAGACTGAGAGACAGACAGATAGTGACGAAGAAGAAAAGAATTGACAGAAGAGAGAAAGAAGAGCTGCCATGGAGGGAGGCCAAGAGCCAAACGGAGGCGTAGAGAGATGAGAGAAAAGTTGGAGGGTGGAGGTGAGGCAGTGACAAGCTGAATGGAAGGGGGCAAAAAAGGAGGGAGGAGAGTGGAGGGAAAGAGAGGAGAGAAACGGGAAGGGGAGGGGAGGGGAAGAGAAGAGAAGAGACAGAAGGGCGGCGTGGGGTGCAACAGAGACCTGTGGGATTGTGGGAGAAATGAAGAGAACACTGAAAAAAAATATGCCGAATTCGCCACAGTGGGTGGGAACTAGAAAAGAACAAAGAGCAGCAGACTCGTGCAGTCGGTAGCGTATCAATCAGTGTGTGAAATACACACAGGCAAGCAGCCAGCCGTGCCATAATGCAAATATGTACACACACACACACACACACACACACACACACACACACACACACACACACACACACACACACACACACACACACACACCCTCATATCCACCCCACGCCCCACCCCACCCCTGTTCTCAGATCAGTTCTTTATCCCATACTGTAGAGAGCGAAACGACAAGCCAGTAATCAGATGAAGGGTGTCCTCTGTAACCATTGGCTGGCTGTAACTCTGATTTCAAATGTACAGGTAGTGAAGGCCAGCAGTTGGGTTATGGTGAAGCCAGGGGCTTGATGAATTGGAAATGGAAAAAAAGAACTCACTATAGTCTAACTGCCACACTTTGTGTGGGTATAGAAGAAACACTTTGGGGGGGGGTGTAATGGTCCGGTGTCAAACTGCCACAACCCAAAGTTTGGGTATTATTTTTTTAGTGTGCAGTCCTGTTGGGTGAAACACGCTATCGCCTGGTAACCTACTCTATCAACTTCTGCATTTAATTAAACAGCGCTTTGGGAAGTTATTCAGAGGGGTGTTCGGCTCTCCCCCAATGCAGCAGCATCAACCCAATGTCCTTCAATTACACCAATTAGCTATCATTGCCCTGATACTGGGTGGCAATCTCCATGAGGACTAGTAGGAGTCTTATTTTCATAGTGCTAGCAGCTACACAAATTAATTAGCAAATGGCTCCTCCTTTTGCCCCATTGCCCCAGATATCAATGGCCTAATTTCACATGATGGGGGAGTCTCTCGACTACATCATGATGTCTGACATGCTAACCCGTTTACATGTAGGATGTTGTACAATGATACAAAGTCGTTGGCATGCATTATTTTGTATAATGACAGAAAAATAAGCCAAGTACAAGCATCATGGTGTATAATGTGGAATTGTTCATAGATGTGGAATATGTGATAACTTCTGCAGCATCCATGTTTTTGTGAAGAGCAAGGGGCTTGCTTGAATTACAATATGTCTAAAACCCTTGTCTGTGAAGTAGCACAGATCCAAATGAAATTCTTCTGTTTAAGAAAAGCAAAAGAGCGAGATAGAGAGGAAGAGAGAAAGAGAGCGAGAGAGAAAAAAGAGGATAGACAGGAAAAGGATTTAGGATATCGTGCCATGATATATTTTCCCTCTCATTCTCTTTCTCTCTCTCTCTCTCTCTCTCTGACTCTCTGTCTGTCTCTCTCTCCAAACATTTCTCCACTCAAGCATGCAGTGACAAGAGAAAAAAAACATTTTTGGGGAGGGAGCGGAGCACTTCAGTGTGCGCGTGTAAAACTGCATTACATTTTCTCACAGGCCTCCCATGCAGCACAGGCGGACAAGGTCCGTGGGTCAATTAGCATGTGTTGATAACTCCACACAGCCCCCACTTCAGGAGAGAGAGAGAGAGAGAGAGAGAGAGAGAGAGAGAGAGAGAGAGAGAGAGAGAGAGAGAGAGAGAGAGAGAGAGAGAGAGAGAGAGAGAGAGAGAGAGAGATAATATGAGGAGGGAGAGAGCGATGAAGAAAGATTATTAATTAAAGGGAGAGATGGGTGGGGTGGGGTTTGGGTAGTGGTATGGAGACCAGAGAGAACAGAACAATATAGAAAGAGAAGGAGCTAGGAGGGGGGATGGGGAGCGGTGGAGAATGTGTGTGTGTGTGTGTGTGTGTGTGTGTGTGTGTGTGTGTGTGTGTGTGTGTGTGTGTGTGTGTGTGTGTGTGTGTGTGTGTGTGTGTGAGTGAGAGAGAGAGAGAGAGAGAGAGAGAGAGAGAGAGAGAGAGAGAGAGAGAAAGAGAGAGAGAGAGAGAGAGAGAGAGAGAGAGAGAGAGAGAGAGAGAGAGAGAAAGAGAGGAAAGAGGCTGAAGTATAGGGAGAGATGGATGGGCTTCTGGGGCTGGCTAGTTGTGTAGACCAGAAAGAACTGCTGAAAACAGAGAGGACAGGCAGATGCAATACATGGTAGATATCCTGCCCCCCAAAACACATACACACACACACACACACACACACACACACACACACACACACACACACACACACACACACACACACACACACACACACACACACACACACACACACACACACACACACACCCCCCCCTCTCTCTCTCCTCAACATCAGTCGGACTCTAGACTCTCCTGGTGTGGTACTAAGTCCCCCCGACTGTGCTGTGTGGTGCGCTGTGGTGTGCAGTTATGCGTGGCGGCCAGGCCTGCATGTGTTAGCCATGCTGAGAGGAGCGGAGCGGCCAGCCTCTCTCTCTCTCTCTCTCTCTCTGGGGCTCCGGGCCCACTAATGAGACTCCAGCACACTGCAGAGCCCACGCACCCAGCGACGCCCAAACGCACGCTAGACACTGCCTAGCTCAGCCCAGTTTAGTTGCAAGATATGCACGCATGCATGCACATGTATGCGCACGCACACACACACATACACACACACACACACACACACACACACACACACACACACACACACACACACACTTGCAGGAAAATTGCAAAGCAACATTCAGCAAGTGTGTGTGTGCGCGCGTGCGTGCGTGTGTGTGTGTGAGACAGGGAGAGAGGTACAGAGAAAGTGTGCATCTGTTTGTGTACTGACATGTGTTTGTTTTCTCTGTTGGTACAGTATATTGTGTAAGACTTAATGGCTGACTAAACCTACCATGTGCGTGCGTGTGCATGTGTATGTGTGTGTCTCTGTGTGGAAGTGTATTTACGTCCTGTAGACCGACTGGATGACTCCAGCCGTGTGTGTGTCCGTGTCTGTGTGTCCGTGTCTGCATTGTATTGTATGTGTGTCTGTGTCTGCGTACATGTGTGTTGTCCTGATGCTTTGTTTGCTGTTCCTCCACCTTTTCACCCTCTGATCCGTCTCGTCTCTCTTCTGGCCGCGGCATTACATCCAGAGAATAAGATTGTCTGCACAATACCAACAGATCAATCGCAACTGTTTGCCAGAACAGAACGATGCCAAGCCACACGGCTTAATAGGGACATAGTGCGGAGCACATAGAATATTTACCATTGATCCTGATGCTACTGCTCTCTTAACATACATTTGTGTTGGGGGTTTGAGGCGTGTGCGTGTGTGTGTGCGTATGTTTGTGCATGCATGTGTGTGAAACTATACCTTTAATCGTTGGCGAAGTGGACACTACAGACAAGGAAAGGGCAAAAAGACAAATTTATAAGGTAGAGGTGTGTGTGTGGAGAGAGAGAGAGAGAGAGAGAGAGAGAGAGAGAGAGAGAGAGAGAGAGAGAGAGAGAGAGAGAGAGAGAGAGAGAGAGAGAGAGAGAGAGAGAGAGAGAGAGAGACTTCATCACTTCTCATTAGTCGCAGTGAAGGGACAGGCCCCTGGCAGCCCGCCCCCTCTCTGCATCGCTGGCCTCCTATAGGTTATCAATCAGACGCCTCATTAGAGCTGACCCAGTGCATTGTGGGAGTCAACAAACCAGTGGCCACCTTTGGATGGGGTTGGGGGGGGGGACGCGCACGCACACACACACACACACACACAACACACCAGAGTCCAGTCTCAACACCTCAGACTACCTAAACCCTCACTAATGTCTGCACTGCTACCATCACCTAGACAGCATGCAGTAGACCCAAAGCCAATAGACATTAAGGTGCTTTTGTTAAACGTCTGCAGACCAGTGGGTCCTTTGGATGGGGATACTCCACAATCCAGTCCCAACAACACCCGAATGAGACCTTGTATGCATTCCAATATGCAGACTCCAGTCCTTCACTTTTGCTCGTGGCCCCGCCTGCGTGGTGAAAGCAATAAAGTTTCCCCACTGTCAGCCTAGCCACAACAATTTTTTGGGGACTGTTCTTCATTCACCATCCTGATTGCAAATGACGAAATTACATTAGAATTGTGCTTTCGCAAGTTATTGAATTAATTTTCTGTCCTCAGTGACGTCATCATGAGATCACAAGCAGGCAAG
Organism: Engraulis encrasicolus; assembly: GCF_034702125.1. Taxonomy (NCBI): domain Eukaryota; kingdom Metazoa; phylum Chordata; class Actinopteri; order Clupeiformes; family Engraulidae; genus Engraulis; species Engraulis encrasicolus. Next base: position 34,058,291 of record NC_085865.1, on the reverse strand, counting down.
TGAGCAAGGGAGGACGGAAGTCTGCATATTGGAATCCACCCCCCGAACACAGAGCCAGTGTCAGTAACCACACAGCAGGCATGATGCCACATTGGGAAATGTCACTCAAGATTATACAGTACAGTATATGCTGATGTGTGTATTGTACAGTATGTGTCCTGGAGATATGCAGAGCAGTGGCCTCTGTGCATGCAGACGCCCTAGAGTCAAGCCCTAGCTATGCCACCCAGACACAGCACCAGTGCACTGCCAACGCACTGCATTATGTCACTTTGGTAAATGTCACCTATAGATGTACAGTCTGCTTTGAGTGTATTGTGTTTGTCAAAAAAGTTAGTTTAGGAGCGCTTCCTGGACTCTGAAAAAGTTTGGTTGAGGTGGTCTTTGGATAGGGAAAAAACTGAAGATGAAAAACTGAAGAAAATCCAAGGCACTCTCCTTTTGAAAAAGTTAAAAAGCCTTTATTGTGATGGCTTTGTCATTTAAGACATTTAAAAGACCCCAGCGCATGCATTGTGTTTGTGTTCATGTCTTACGCTCCATATGCTAGAAGAAAATAAAGCTACAACTACTTATTATACTGGTCCTGAACATTTGCAGACCTCTATGTATGGAGACATACTGAAAGTGAAAAGCATGAAAGCCCAACTGGGAAACTCCAACTCCCATTGTCATTGTGACACAGCACTCCACAGCACACAAGTGAACACTGCACACTGCACACAACGAAATTGCATTAATGCCTCACCCGTGCAAGGGGGCAGCCTTCAATGGCGTCCCAAGGGAGCAGTGTGGTGGGATGGTTCCATTCTCAGGGTACCTCAGTCATGGAGGAGGATAGGAGAGAGCACTGGTTAATTACTCCCTCCTGGCGGGTCGGGAGTCGAACCGGCAACCTTTGGGCTACAAGCCTGACGCCCTAACCGCTTACCCATACTGGAGTCCAGTCACAACACTACTACCACCCAGACACCCACCTGTGCCAGCAGACGTGCCACTTTGGTAAATGTCATCCAGACAATAAACCCAAGCCACTTTGGATTGGAAAGTTGGTGTGCATGTACCGTCAGGTGTTCAGTCCCAAGGGGTGAGGGGCAGGGGAAAGTGAAAATTCCAAGAGCACGCAAGTTAAAACTGGCTTTAAATAAAGCTTGACTCTTTGTGGGGATGGGGATGATGATGGCGTGATGGACACACACACACACACACACACACACACACACACACACACACACACACACACACACACACACACACACACACACACACACACACACACACACACACACACACACACACACACAGTCTCTCTTAGTGCCCAACAGTTTTATGAAGGCCCTTTCTTTCACCTGGAAAGTAATCCACTGTTGATTTGTAAGTTGTAAGTGGTTGTAGGAAGTAAATTCCACAGTACGGAGATCTTCTACAGGGGTGTCGGGCCATGGCCATGTCACCTTTGTTTGATAAGGCTTGATTGTGTGCTATTGTGCAGACACACATGCGCACATGCACACAGACACACGCACACAAGCACACACACAAACACAATACAGCTTCACTGAAAAGTATGAGGATGTGTGGTTTGGTGTGCTGTGGTAGAATGAAGAGTTGGAATGTGAGTGAGTGTGTGTGTGAGTGCGCTACTGCACTCATGCACACACAGAAAGACACACACGCACACACACACTACAGCTTCACTGTAAAGTATGGGGATGTGTGGTGTGGTGTGGTGTGGTGTGGTGTGGTGGAATGAAGAGTTGGAGTGTGACTGTGTGTATGTGGTGGTGTTCACTAACCAGAGAGAGAGAGAGCTGCTGATGTTCAATCATCCCCTGAGGTCAGGGCTGACAATGAGGAGGAGGAAGAGGAGGAGGAGGAGGAGGAGGAGGAGGTGTGGACGGGTGGAGGAGGGTGTTTGGTGGATGTTGGGTATGGGGCAGTTGCGGGAAGTGCGGCTGACAGGCTGTGGTCACACCCCATTTATCAGAGCTCTTAATTACCATCATCGAATGTCTTTGAGACGCTCCATGGATTTCCCGCTGGCCTTGTCCAAACAACTTGCGCTGGCTGGCTGTACAGATGCTAGAGGCTTTTCTTCTTGTTCTTGTTCTTGTTCTTCTTCTTCTTCTTCTTCTTCTTCTTCTTCTTCTTCTTCTTCTTCTTCTTCTTCTTCTTCTTCTTCTTCTTCTTCTTCTTCTTCTTCTTCTTCTTCTTCTTCTTCTTCTTCTTCTTCTTCTTCGTACAGTGCTGTGCATCACATGGACAGGGACATCTTTGTTCTGCTGCCTGTACTGTTGATGGGAAGATCTTTGTTGTACTGTAAAATTCTGCAATGGAAGTAGCTAGCATATTGTGCAAATGTAAACACACACATTCAGGATACGTCTGAGGACATTGCATTTACTGTACAAGATGTTTTTAAGTTTAAATTGTGTTCTATAAGTACTAGATTATGCAGGGTTGGAGAGATGCAAGCCCTCGTATTAAGTCTCATTCACAATTGTATCCCCTTCAACTGTATTCCCCTAGTCATGCCATACCCTGTGTGTACTCTTCGTAGCTCACCTCCTTCAGAAATACTTGAGCTGATACTGCATTATACGGGACCTCCCATGGCCTGTTTATTTTAAAGGTTTACACTTTTTAAAGAGTTGTTTGTCATCCACTCAGAGATGCTCAAGGTCCTCCCTCGTTTCCAGGCGCCCTCACATCTAGATCATGCCGAGGCCCCATCCTGAAAAACCTCCGGCCTTGCTCATGATTTTCATTTCATTACAGTCCAGGGATATTGATTTTTATTTCTCTTTTTGGTTCATTTGGATCAGTCCTGTATCTGTATGACGCAAATCCACAACTTCTTTCCCATATCTTAAATTGGATCATTTTGAGTGAACATGCGTTATCAATCATTTCACTTAATATACGCCAGAAGGGAAAAGTGGCTAACGAGAGGGTGAAAAGCTAGCATACACAAATACAAACGAGTTGTGTGGTCAAGTAGCACCACTGGCAGTGTGCAGCAGCAGTAAATGCTGCAGTGTATGACATATGTTGCTACATCCTGCATCATAGGAAATGGGTGGTATGCACACTGTGTTTTTGTTCCAAAAATATAAACCTAATCCTTAATTTAGTTCATGTTTAGTTGTTCTAATGTAATTTTAATTAGTAGTTAAAGGAGAAATCCGGTGTAAAATGGCTTACATGCGCTTACCTTAACTCCATTTGTGACTTGCATTGAGAAATCCAGCGCTAGCTAGCCGATGCTAACATTGGGGTTTCGCTGTGGCTCACCAGGGCATCAAGTAGCCATCATTATAAATCTCTACTTTCCACCCATTTACGACATTCAAAGTTGCCCAAAACTTCATTCTGTTGAGTTGCGGGGTTGTTGACATGCAGGGCTTTTTTTGAGGGGGAGCAAGGCGGAGCTAGCTCCGGAAGCTCTGACGCGCGCTCCGGAAGCTCTGAGGCGCGCTCCCCCAGCTGGATCTTGACAAACGATATTTAAATTATAATAATAAATAAATACATAAATTAAAGTTTGTTTCGTGCTAATGTCTGGTTTAAATATATGGGATATCGAGGGATATCGAGGGATTTTTATTGGCCTAAATATCAGTCTTAATTTACTTCAACATTAGTCATAATGGCGACTAGAAAAGGGGACCAGCAAATGTGATCTGGGCTTTGCGTTCTATTAATTTTATATGGTTATGCAGAGAGTATGAAACTGCGCAGGGTAGCCTATTCGGTGCTACTGCATGGTTCCGAATTCGCTCTGGTCTACAGATAAAGGATGCGTGATGCTGCGTTTACCAGAGCAAACTAACAAACTTTCCTTTTGGCATTGGCCTGCATGCTGAATAGTCCACTGTCCATTTTCCCAAATGAAATCAGAATATTCCCAGCACTCAGTAGCAGGTAGCCTATTTATACCGTTCCATATTTGTATTTGATATTGCGCATACATCCCACCCCCCCTGCGCTTTTTTTTTTCGCGCCGGAGCTACTCCTCCTCAGCGCTCCGGGACCTCCGACTTGACAAATTAGCACTGTTGACATGTAAAATGAGGCATAGAGAACTTTGGTAGTCCACCGTTTGTTTAGAAACAACGCCATTCTTACAGGGTGTTGCGACCGCCGATATAGCCAAGTCCTGAGTTGGTTTAGCAAAAGAGATATGTCCAGTGTGTCTACTCACTACTTTCCCGGGTGGTATTGCATTCTAGGGGCACCAACGAGTGAATACAGACTCCATTCGAATGAATGGGCTGCACTCTCTCCACAGCACCCTCTAGGTGACCTGCAGGCATAGATTGATACACTGGACATACAGTTAGGGCCATAAATATTTGGACATCTGCACAATTTTCATCTTTTTGGTGCTGTACACCATCCCAATGGATTTGAAATGAAACAAACGAGATGTGCATTAACAGCAGACTTTCAGCTTTAATATGGGGGTGTTTGCGTCCAAATCGAGTGAACTGTGAAGGAATTATGACATTTTCTATCAGTGCCACCCCATTTTTAAGGGACCAAAAGTAATTGGACAGTCTAGTATTTATACATCAAACTTTCAATTTTTAATTATTTGGTTGCAAATACTTTCCAGTCAGTTACAGCCTGTAATTTGCAATCCATAGACATCAATAGACACTGGGTTTTATCCCTGCAGATGCTATGGTGAGCTCTCTATTGCAACAGTCTTCAGTTCCTGCTTATTCTTAGGGTATTTTCCCTTCAGTTTTGCCTCCAGCAAGTGAAATGCTTGCTCAACCGTACTCAGGTGAGGTGATTGACTGGGGCATTGAATTATAGTCCACTTTTTTGGGGTAAAAATGGCTTAGTGGCTTTCAGATGAAGCTTTGGGTCATTGTCCATATGCACTGTGAAGCATTGTCCAATGAGTTCAGAACCATTAGGTTTAATATGACATGATAATATAGCCTGAAAATCTTCAGAATTCCTCCTGTGGCTTTTGTTGGTAGTCCTCATCATCAATAAATACAAGGGGAAAAAATAGTATTGACAGATATGCATGCCCACACCATGACACTACCACCACCATGATTCACTGATTGGGTGGTATGTTTCGAATCATGAGCAGCTCCTTCCCTTCTCTATACTCCTTTCTTCCCATTACCCTTGTACAAGATGATTTCTGTCTCCTCTGTCCATAGGATGTAGCTCAAGACCTATACAGTCTTTTTAAGACGTTGTTTGGCAAAGCCAAATTTGGTATTGATATTTCTGATGCAATCAATAATTTACATTTTTTAGTTAACCCTCTGTATTTCCTATGGTGAAGTGTTCCTCAATGTTCTTGATCTTTTTCTTGATTGTTACCTTGGACATGTATCCACCGTTCACATGGACACTGTTCTACATCTGGCAAACTGTTGGGAGATTGGTTTTTGTTCACCTGATACAGAATATTGTCTGTCATCCACAGCATTTGTCTTCCATGTCTACCAGGTAATTTGGTGTTGCTCTGGTATTTCTTTTTTCCAACATTCTGAACTCTTGAATTAATCATATTCAATGTTTCCCCATCTCTCAAATGGGTTTGTTTTGATTTTTTTCAACCTTATGATGGCTTGCATCACTGATGGTGACAGGTGGACTTTGGATCTCATGGATATTCCGTAAAAATATATGGAAATGCAAATGGAACACTTCAAATGAACTCTAAGACCTTGTATTGACATCTTGGTGATGGTGTAGTAAGGGAATAACACACATCTGACTCGAAAAATAGCTGAGAAGCCTACTGTCCAATTACTTTTGATCCCTTGAAAAGTGGGCAACACACACAAAAAACGTTGCTATTTCATTCCTGTTTATGCGATATGGATTTTAACACCCTCACATTAACGCTGAGAGTCTACAGTTAATGCACAGCTTGTTTGTTTTATTTCAAATCCATTGTGGTGGGGTATAAGGTGGAAAAGGATGATAATTGTGTTGCTGTCCAAATATTTCTGGCCCTAACTGTATCTATTTTGCTAAACCATCTCAGGTCTTGGCTCTTGGGTCACAACACCCTGTAAGAATGGCGGCCCTCATCATGTTATAAAACAAATTAAACCATTTTTGTCCTGATTTGGACACCTGATTTGTCCTTTAAGTTGTTTTTTTACTTAGTTTAGTTAAAATAATGCCATGTTGCTATTGTGTGCTACTTTTCATCTCGGACACAGAAAGTTAATTCGGATGGGGGCAGGCACCCGGCAATGGCTACTACATCCTTCATCAGCCAAACCCCCTAATCATTTCTAAGTGGCTAGTGCAATATGTGCACTTACTATACAGCACACACACACACACACACGAGGAAGAAGTGTGTATTGGACAGTGGAAACTCTCTTAATTAATGGGGCTACATACAGTGTAGTATGATATGCATGTACACTTACTGTAGAGCTCTCGGGAGAGTAGGAGCACTGAGGAAGTGTGTGTCTGTTGTTGGTGGCCCAGCACTAGACACAGTGGACCCTTATTAGGGGAGAAATGCTGGATTCATTGGAAGAAGTTTCCGGAACGATTGAGGAAAACGAGGAAAGCCTACCCTATAGGCCAAACCAATGTCTGAT
>NC_085865.1:34046692-34049192 GCF_034702125.1 Engraulis encrasicolus | reverse complement strand
ACTCTCTCGCTCGGAGACATGCATCAGGCAGATGTAAAACAGGGCCAATTTACTCCCGACCAGGGCCGCACAAATCTACACATGCACACACACACACACACACACACACACACACACACACACACACACACACACACACACACACACACACACACACACACAGTCAATCACAGGGCCGCACAAATCTACACATGCACACACACACACACACACACACACACACACACACACACACACACACACACACACACACACACAGAGTCAATCACAGGGCTACACAAATCAACACACGCACAGTCCTGCCTGGGGCCGCACAAATCTGCACATGCACACACACACAGTCAATCACAGGGCTGCACAAATCTACACACACACACACACTCACAGACAAACACACACACACACTCCCAGACACACACACACACACACTCCCAGACACACACACACACACACTCCCACCCGGGGTCGCACAAATCTACGTGCATCTGTCAGCACTGATCCCTCCCGGTGCATTTAGGCAGAGCAGCCCCCGAGGCAGAGTAGCTCCTTCAGGGCAGAGAGAGAGAGAGAGAGAGAGAGAGAGAGAGAGAGAGAGAGAGAGAGAGAGAGAGAGAGAGAGAGAGAGAGAGAGAGAGAGAGAGAGAGAGAGAGACCACAGAACCACCCCTCCCCACCCCCTCAGTCCTGCCCACAGTCCCCCATCCTCTCCTCTCCTCCTGTCACAGCCCCCACAAATAGAGCCTCACAAAACACTTGCAAATAAACATGATGCGCACCTTGTACCAACCGACGTTGTGCGGACACACACACACATACACACATACTCAAGACCACAAATAAACACACCCTGTGTCGCCATCAATCCCTCCCGTAGAACAACTTCACACACACAGACACACACACACACACACACACACACACACACACACACACACACACACACACACACACACACACACACACACACACATTCGACCTACCCGTACCAAAACACGAATAAACAAGCACGGCATCACTCCCGACACCACCCTCTTAACCCTTCTAAAACAACAGCGCACACACACACACACACACACACACACACACCAAACAGCACTCCCAAATAAGCTCTTTCCACCTTCATAAATAAACATGGAGACCTTAACTTAACAAAACAGCAGAGCTTGTCCCACTGCCAATAGACAATGCTTACTACTACAGGTCTAAAACCACTGCTCTTAAATCTACCTTTAGATGCTTACGTCTATGCAAAATTATCCACTTTTTAATATTGTATTTCTGCAAAATCTGGTAGCCTCAAAATGTACACTGTTCCAAGTGGAACACTGTAATAGTCATTGATGAGTCTATACTACCATAATACTACACTGAAAAGACCTTAGGCCAAGCATTTATTTATACATTTCGCTATTCTGTTAACACCAAATGTATATCTTTAAATGTCAAAACGGTTTATCTGTAAATGACAGCAAAACGTAAACCTTTTAAAAGCATGTCCATTGTTTTCACCACAATATACAGTAGCTTTTTTTTAAATATAAGAAACTTTTGTAACAAGCATGTCATGGACTTTGCACTCTTCTTTTACCCTCTTTTCCTGAAGCACTCGTCGTCTTCCTCTGTGTGTCTTTCACATAAAAAGAACACTTCAAATCAGGATATTATTGTACACAATAAGTAGACCTTCAGTGCTAAGAATACTCATCCGCACAGTCACAAAAGATTGTTCATCAGCAGTAGTAGGCTACTTGCAACGCTGCAGCAATACTTTATGGTAGTGATATAACTGGGGCGCTGTTGCTCAGTGGGCTAAGGGGCCATACCATAAATTCGGGTCCTCAGATTCGATTCCAATGTTATCCTTCCCCACTTCTTCCCTGTCACTATCACATTGTCCTATCCAATAAAGTCCCAAAAAAACAGAAAAATAAAACATTGTCATATAAAATTACAGTGTCTTCAGTAGTATCAAACCTGACTATGGCAACTGCCTGTGGATTTAGTGTTTGCATTTGACACATCGTGCAAATGTTTGCAAATACAGACGTTCAAAAACTAAGTAAACCACGCACGCACACACACACACACACGCGCGCACGCACACACACACACGCGCGCGCACGTACACACACACACACACACGTATACACACACACCTACTACACATACACACACACACACACACCTACATACACATACAGACACACACACACACACACACACACACACACACACACACACACACACACACACACACACACACACACACACACACACACACACATACACACACACACACACACGTCCACCCCAGCCCAGCCATTCCGCCATCATCAAACCGATTGTTGCGGAGCAGAGTTGAGGTGCCCGGGCGTCATCCATCAGTAGCGAAAGGTGATCTATCTTTCCCCTGATTGATCTCTTGTTACGCTGGACGCTCCATTTTCTCCTCTGCGGTGATGAAGTTGTGCAAACAAAGTTGGTTTATTGTGCCACGCAC
>NC_085865.1:34039192-34041692 GCF_034702125.1 Engraulis encrasicolus | reverse complement strand
CACTACGACACTCTTAAGCTTTCAAGCAGGCCTTTGATTCTGATGTTCAATGTCTGTCCGTACTATATTGTTCTACACAACCTTATTGCCCTTATTGCAACAAGTGGCCTTCAGTTAAGTGCAAGATTCAGCATTATAAATGTAATGCCTCTTTCCTACCAAAAACACTGTCTTTGTCCATAAAGTGTACACAAAACCAAAGCAAGTTTGTGTGTGAGATTAACCGCCTAACACACACACACACACACACACACACACACACACACACACACACACACACACACACACACACACACACACACACCTTCTGTCACATCCAACTTTCCCTTATTGTTACAAATGTTTTACAAGTCGAGCAATCCACTTTTTCTCTCCCCTGTGCTCCAAGGATCATGTTTCAAGTCTTGTTCCAAGTCGGTGCTAATTATTTGGTATCCATTTCATATGCCACCCAGAGAACCATCTGTCTCAGCCACCACCACCACCACCACACCACACTACACCTCCTCCCCCTCCTCCTCCTCCAGAGGGGTCTGCAGGGGTATGGGGGTATTATCCTGCTCCTCCACCCCTGGCTTGATCTGACTGAGTGAGCTCCCACAAACAAGGCCAGGCCAAGCCACGCTAGACAGGCAGGCAGGCAGTGTCATCTCTCCCCACTAGAGCGATCTCGTCTTGCCTTGCCTTGCCTCGCCTCGCCCGGGCTTTGCCCGACCAGGCTGTTGCCGTTGCATAAACGGAAGGGGGATTTTGCTCTGGCTTTAGAGGGTCTTAACTCCGTCTGTGAGGAGGTTTTTGTATGTGCAGTCTCCCCAAGAGAGTGGGGGGTAGAGGGGGTGGAATACGGTTGGGTGGGGGAGTTTAGGAGAGAGAGAGATGAGAGGAGACGAGAGGGAGAGTAGGGGAGCCTCCTTTCTTTTAGCCCTCTTTGGCATTGGCAGCCTTTACAGACAGATAGCAATGGTTTTGCTCTGTGAATGCTGTTGTTTTTTTCTATCATTATATTTTTTATTTTTTATAACAATTGCTTACTTGTTTTCCTCTCAGTTCCTGTTTTGCTGTCTCATTTTTAGAAGGCAAAGATGTTATTACAGCAAAGGGACTTTGTGTGTCCATTGTCCATATAGTATACCCAACAGAGGAGTTCATCTTTTGTGTCATGGGGGCATACTGTAGTCCATTGTATTCTCGATGGGATACTACTGTCTGCATGAGTCGGAGTCGACAAAAGGAGCAAAACATACTGTTCCTATTTCAGCCATCAAATGACTTAAGTTTGTTCGGTAACACTTTAGAATAACTACCTATTCACAGCTTTATAAACACTTTATTAATATGTTAACAAACATTTAACAAAACTTTTACAAATGTTTGTAAATGACTAATAACCAAACTATGACTGCACAGTGGAGTGGGAATCAACTTCTACTGTGTGAGTTTTATGTGGTTTCATACCTTCTGGTCTTTGGAGGAGAAACTTCCAGGACCGACACGACTGCGCTGTGTCTGCTATGTTAACATAGTATTTCTTGCCCATTTATACGCATTTGTAAACATTTTGTTGATTTTTAGTTCATTGTTGATAAAGTGTTTATGAAGCTGTGAATAGGTAGTTATTCCAAAGTGTTACCGTTTGTTCCATAAAAGTATTATACTAATTTTTTCACTTAACTTTGCGTCTTCCGAAAAGAGTCCTGAAGCATTTCATCAGTCAACAGATGACAGAATGTATGAATCATTTTAGCTTGATGTACCACTGAACTTCTTTATGCCACCATAAATGTATTGATACATGCCTTTTTTTAGCTGCCATCATTTCAGTAAAGCAATCATTTTTGTGCAATTCACGTTTTGACTTGTGTCTCCGTTTGTCCACTCTCAATTAAATGTTTTATGTGTTTCTTGTCTCTAAAAGATACATGCACCACACACACAGTGAAACCTTATTTGCATGAAAATAGTCCAAGACTGGAAGAGTACATGTAGTTCCTTTACTCTCTCTCTTACAGAAGTGTCTGAAAGGGAGTGGAAGATGGCATATCAGTCTGACGTATGGCGTGACCTACGCCTCAGTGAAATACGAAAGCGGCAGGCGAAGTGTTGAACGTCAGGCACTTGGGGCAAGTTGGGGTGGGGGGTATGAGGTTTAAAGAGCGTCACGTGTGCCTTCATACTCATGACAAGTGACTCAGCACAGCCTCCAAGTTCTGCTTGCAGAGTGGTAAGGATCACGCTTTCATCATTCAGGTTACAATTCTTTAAAAAAAAAAGGCAAAAAAAGAACAATGAGCTAGAAATAACAATTTCAAGCCAAAACGTTTGACGTATTTGTCAACTGGAGAGAATTTTCGGAAACATTTTACTTAAAATAAAATAAATGTATAAACTTGACCATGTCAACAGTGTCGAAAGAGTAACCGAATGTCACTTAATGAAAACAGTCAAATAATGTTTGACATTGACATAATGTTTATGACTCATCCATGATGTTACCACCGCT
>NC_085865.1:34021692-34036692 GCF_034702125.1 Engraulis encrasicolus | reverse complement strand
TTTCTACATGCCGTGCCGTACATTGATCACCGGGGTCTGGCATGTTAATTGCATAGCAATTTCACGAGTCGAAATACTGTATGCGTGTTTCCCCCTCAAAGACAAACACATGTTTGTGTCCTTATTATGATAATCACTGACTTTTTACAGACCAGGGGCAATCCAATATCCCCTAGGTCAAACGAAGCTCCAACAAAAAAAAAGTCCCTGTCACCAACATTCAGCGCTCCATTCAAAGACATTCGGTGCTCGAGCCAGTGGCCACGAAATGTCTTGACTCTTGAGCTCACGTGTGCGAGTGCAGCAATAAATCTTTGGCAAGTGTGATATTGGCAGAAACGTCATTTTAATGATCCCTCCGTTACCTTCAGAGCTCATTTTCAGGGACTCGTACAATGCTGTAGAGAAGCATTTCCGATATTTTTTAAAGCTCGCTGACCTAGAACATAGGTTTGATTAATGTGCCATCAATAACTAGTCTGCCACTTTCTTCAGAACTTTCAGGGGGGAGGCGACTGATGTGACCTCAGGAGACGTTCAGTCGGCTACTTTAGTGTTTACCACTGTAGTTTGTGCTTTGAAAAACATCTCTTACAATCGCATGGCTAAATAAATTTCAATTTCATTCGGAGTAATCATAGCAGTTTTGATTGGCCATGATGGCCCTTTGCCTAATGGTGCCGCTTGTCACCGATTCCACAGCTGTCAGACGGGGGAAATGTGTCAAGATAACGGCGAAAGTGGCGAGGGGGAGGCAGGCAGGCAAGCAACGTTTCCATCTCTTAAAAGACTGCGCGCAGAGACTCCGTTCTCTCCCCCTCCCTCCTCCTTTTACTCTGGTGCTGCGCTCTCAACTCTGAACACGCACAGCCATAGACACAGCGCTCTCCATATCTCCCTGGCATCTACCGCCGCCTGAAAGTGAACTAACGCCTATCCTTTTGTGCGATTCCCTAGCCAGCCGAATTTGTCTTTCTCACACAGAGGTAAACTTTAAAAGGCTTAGGGGATTCTGTCTGACTCTGGAGAAGTCGTCGTTGAGGTGTTTGAGGATAGCGCTCTTTTTTCCAGGCGACTCAAGTTTTTGCTATTTTCTTGGTCTTTTGCACAGCGCATCCACACGTGGTTGAGGCAGAGCTGTGGAGTCGAGACTCGGTGCGATGCTGAAGAGGGTGTTTTGCCTAAATCACTGACGACTGGATCGCCTGAGGAAGGCTGAACTTTCAGATTTTGATGAGACTTGAATAAGCAAACATCAGCGCAAAAAAGTGAAGAAGAAGAAGAAGAAAAAAACGACCGGGGCTTGGCCCAAAAAAGAGGGTGATTAACATTAACACCAAAGCAAATCAGGTCCTGATTTGTTTCTCCCTAGAAAGGTCCCTCATCAACCAGCAAAATTTCACCCAAAAGCAGACAAGAGGACCGCCCTGCGCTGACCAGGTTAGTCGGCAGGAAGCGACTGATCGCCGCAGGGGTGCTGGGAGTAGTGATGGTCCTGGTGCTGGTCATCCTAATCCCGGTTTTGGTCAACTCCGCTGGAACTTCGGCGCACTATGAGATGCTCGGCTCATGCAGGATGGTGTGCGATCCGTATGGCACCAAGTCTCCAACCAGCACCGCGTCTGCGGACACCGTACGGGGGGACAACAACCTCATGCAGTCTTTACCGACTTTTATACAAGGGCCAAAGGGGGAACCGGGGCGGCCGGGAAAGGTGGGACCTCGGGGCCCACCTGGTGAGCCGGGACCACCTGGCCCGCCTGGTCCACCAGGAGAAAGGGGGGATCCGGGGCGGCCCGGAATACCTGGGCCACCAGGACCGAACGTGGCGTCGGGGGCCATAAGCGCAGCGACGTACAGCACCGTTCCAAAAATCGCCTTTTACGCAGGCCTTAAAAAGCAGCACGAGGGCTACGAGGTGTTAAAATTTGACGACGTGGTGACAAACCTGGGCAACCACTACGACCCGACCACAGGGAAATTCACCTGTTCCATTCCGGGAATATACTTCTTCACCTATCATGTACTGATGCGCGGTGGGGATGGCACCAGCATGTGGGCTGATCTGTGTAAAAACACGCAGGTAAGTCATGCCAGAAAGACACCCACATCCGACTCACAGGGAAGCACCTTGTTCAAGAGTTATTTAAAAATATATACATATAAAAATCATACACAAGACGTTTAATTATTAATTTGTTTACCCACGTCGTGCGGAGATGCACCCTGGTGTGCGTAAACGCGTTACGCATGGTGTATTACGCTTGACTATGCGCCTAGGCATTCATGTGCATTATGCATGCATGTACAAATAATTAGGGTCTAACATGCACTGTTATGTATTATCCCAGTCACTTGGGGGTCAAAACTCAGATGGGGACAACTGTACAATTCCATGCATTACATTCAACTGGTGTTTCCTCTTTTGTGACATGACCAGCCTAATCACAATTAAGTATGGAAATGCATGCAAACAACCCACATTCGAATGATTGGGCTCTGCAGAATGTGATGGGATGTTCTATGAGTAGATCTTTCCCTCTAACATCCAGCCACTTTCAGCATGGAAGAAAGGCTTTTATATTTTTTTTCTTATGAATAACCAACGACAGACATAAATTAACACACCTGTCGTATGCAGTGATGGATCTTAGGAAATAGGCCTATTCTATCGCTACAGGTATCATTTGCAATACCCCTCATCCCACTCAAAAATGAAGTAATAATAATAATAATAATAATAATAATAATAATAATAATAATAATAATAGGCTAATAGTAATAATAATAATAATAATAATAATAATAATAATAATAATATCAAAATATTAATAATATGCATATAATTTAATAATATGAATAGTGAATAGTGTCTTCCTGTGAGACAAATATATTAATATATTCTCCTTTAAGATGGACACAGTTACAGTTACCCCAAAAATGCAGCCTCTCTAAGCCCTCTCAGTTGGTCACGGTGCCGTTGTTCACGACACACGACTGGCTGAGGGCATGTCTAATCCACACCCCCAGAGGGAAGCCCGCCATCACTGAGGGACTGTTCCTGTCCACGATTCACGGAGCGACCCCGTCAAGCGTTCCCACTCAGCACCCTCCATCCTGTCAGCCTTGTGCCCGCTTCACTGCACAAGACGCTCCGCTTCGACTGTGGAGGAAGCCTTAGCCTAATTTTTTACCCTCCACCACCCTTTTCAGCCTATTAAATGTAGGAGTCACACGAACTGTTTAAAACTTGCACATGAACTTCGGCTATTCTGCAAATCTGGCGCCGACTTATCACAAGATGTCTGCTTTGTTTTGATTTGGCTATCACAGACACGCATTAATTTGGAGATGTTGTTTTGTTGTCTTCCTGTTGGGCTGCGTGCATGTGTCGACAAATCGATTCATCCACTTCAAAGTTTAGAGATAGATTCTGTGGATAATAAAACGGCAAAACAAAGCTCAGATACACATTACAAAATCTTTTTTTTTTCTTGTTACACAGTCTATCATTCTGCAATATTCTGAAGGAAACTTCTGACAATCATAAAATGATTTCCATCACAGAGAATATTGTATTACCTTTTCCATAGGCTACAAGCAGTCTGTATAGGCTATGCTTCTATGCGATATTTTATCTGTCACCCTCACCATCGGTAGCATCTTTGAGAAATGCTTTCAAGTGATGAAATGCTGTCCGCTACATATTGCATAAATTAATAATCAGCAAGGGCCGCTCTTTGATTACCATTACTCAGGCTTGATGATGCAGTCTCTTCATCATCAATTCATAATCACAGTTTGCTTATGACACAAAGATTTTTTACATTCAAAATCCCACCGACTTCTTTTTTTTAATCATAGGCTGGTATAATAATTATATAACTTCAAAGTGCTTGTCAGCTACATTAACAATTTTTAGAACTCAAAAACGAGACTTTGTATTGAAGTCCTTTTTGGTGTTCTAAAGAAATTGAGCAAATAATCCAATGTCGCTGACCATGGTGCTGAAACGAGTGGGTCGCATCCTTTTTAGGGATTTCCCCCCTCGGTCTGTTCCAGGCAGGCGCGTCTCATTTAAAACACTGGCGCATAAATGGAGCTTTTCACTTCAATTTAGACATGTCCACACAGGTGCGTGCCAGTGCCATCGCCCAAGACGCCGATCAAAACTACGACTACGCCAGCAACAGCGCCGTGCTGCACCTGGAACCGGGAGACGAGGTCTACGTCAAGCTGGACGGCGGGAAGGCCCACGGAGGAAACAATAACAAATACAGCACTTTCTCCGGTTTCATCATCTACGCTGACTGAGAGGCTTCGCACCACGTGCCTCAGACCCTTGAAACCCTTGAACCTCCTTCTCTTTCCTTCCTCTCCTTTTACTCTCTCCCTCTTTCCGTCCCTTCATTCCCTCGCCTCTCTCTCTCTCTCTCTCTCTCTCTCTCTCTCTCTCTCTCTCTCTCTCTCTCTCTCTCTCTCTCTCTCTCTCTCTCTCGGCCTTTAACGCCGCTGCCACCCCTTGTGCTGTGAAGTGAAGTTCACGGGCGAATGCGTGCGGGGCAGCGCATCCACAGGCAGACAGATAAGCTTTGAGAGTTGAGGGCGGGACAAAGACGTTCCACTTGAGGGACACGCAATCGCACTGTCTATATACTGTATGGGAGAAAATAGCAACGGTCAGAAATATATATCTTTAAAAAAAAGAAAACAACAGTCAATTCAAGTGGACACTGCTGGCCCTCAATCACCAAAGCATTGAATGGTGTGTGTGTGTGTGTGTGTGTGTGTGTGTGTGTGTGTGTGTGTGTGTGTGTGTGTGTGTGTGTGTGTGTGTGTGTGTGTGTGTGTGTGGGCGCGCGTGCGTGTGTGTGAGTGTGTGTATGGGCGTGCGCGCGTGCGTGCGTGCCTGCATGCGTGCTTGTGTGCACGTCTGTGTGTGTGTGTGTCAACAGGTCTGTCTGGCCCTGTAGATGACTTGTCGAAGATGTTCCAGAGAGATGCGTTTTCGTAACAAACATGAGTTTGAAATTATTATGTGCAATAATGTTTAAAGTCAAGGCAACCATAACCTAAATATTATACGTGCTCATCAGATGTCTTAACAGGTCATAATGTTTTAACACCTGGCAACTTGGACGCTTTCTTATTAAGAATGCATTTAAAGACAGCCATCTCCAAACAGTGAATGTCAGTACTAGGCTGCTCTGTCCATTCTATAAAGTGTTTTTATTTGGTCATCAAAAGTATATGCTGTTTTTTGTGGGGCTGTTTTTTAACCAGGGATGGATTACAAACCAAAATGAATGTTTTGTAAGACACTCGGAATTATAGTGGAATCAGTGCTGGGGAAAAGGGAAAAGGCCTTCATTTACGCTGACAAACAAGGCTTGTAATTGAAATGCACTAAGCATCTGTATTATGTACCGTATGGACAACCTAGGAAATTGATATGAGCCTCTTTAACAAGACTAATGGCTTAACGGAGTGAGAATAATTATGGACTTAAACGCATCACAGCGACTGAAGTGTATGAAATGGGTATCAGAGATGGCTGGTGAAGTGCATCACAATCAGTTGCGTCTTTGTTGCCAGATGGGATAAGATGCAACATCCGCCAACCCCAACCCAACACCGCATTTATTTTAAATTACATTAAACCTACAATATACAGAACAGAATGTGGAGAAAGTTCTAGAATCCATGTTCGAGGGTGTAAATGCCTACATCTCCACCCAACCCCACCTCATTTGCACCCAACATACAGTACAGTTATCTACGCTATACAATGGGGGACAACAAAAAAAGATGCGGTTCAAGTGGTCTTGAAAGCCCTATGCAGAAACTGAGTGCGTGGCTAATGTAAATGTGTATGTATCTTACAGAGAGTTGAAGAGATTAAAGTGACTGTTGATATTGCTACTTATTTTATATGTAAATAGTGTAGTGATTATTTTTCTCTCCCCTTCAATGTACAAATGTTGAAAGAGCACAGTGCAAAAGCAATGTATTAGAGTATATTATGCTATAATAAAAAAAAGAAATGTCACACTGGAAACGTTCTGTCAAGGTGGAAAAGTTGATATGGTGAGTGTCAAGTTGTTTATACACCACAGAGGATTAGTGAGAGTAATGACACATTAATGCACAATAGGTATGCTATTTGCATCAAAGACAGACAGGCACAAGATAATTTGTCCATAACACGATCTGTTGCTTCCTGTCATTTGCCTGTATGGGAGACAGTTAAGGTTAGATAGGGTCAGAAGGTGACAGTGGTGTCGGTCATTGGTGTTGTAAATACGCCTCTCAGCCTCCAGAAGTTAATTGTTTATTTTCTGCTTTATTTTCATGTTTAGGTGGTATTCACCATTAGAATCACACAACCGTTTTCCCTTCTGTTTTGGCAAATGACATGGTCTACTGTATTTTATGCCTTATTTCACAAGACCGGCTGACAAACAGTGAACTTGTGTACTGCAGGAATACACAGTACATTTGTAGTGATAATTTAACACTAGAGTCGATTTACCATCTCAGATTTAAAATCTCAGAGATTTTTGATCTCAGAGTACTCTCTAAGAGTTAAATTAACACTGCAGACTACAGAGTTTCCTGTGTGTACACTTCCTGTCCACATCTCGGAAGTCTGGATAATATAAAGCACACGGTCCTCCTCTGTGCAGTGCACTACCACAACTACGAAAGAAAGAGAAAAAACGTCCAGTTGAAGCATAAATGAGTCACCAGTCTTTTCACTGACTTTTATTTTGCCTGGTTTCATTGGGTCATAGGCTTGCAGAATAGAGCCAATCTATCAGAGGGCTTTGATCAGCGAGCCGGAAGAACGTATCCCTATTACTTATTCTAAGGGGATGTGACTGAGTTTGTACGTGTGTGTATGTGTGTGTACATTGTGTGTGTGTGTGTGTGTGTGTGTGTGTGTGTGTGTGTGTGTGTGTGTGTGTGTGTGTGTGTGTGTGTGTGTGTGTGTGTGTGTGTGTGTGTGTGTGTGTGTGTGTGTGTGTGTGTGTGTCTGTGTCTGTGTCTGTGTCTGTGTCTGTGAGAGTGAGTGTGTGCATGCGTGTGTGTATGTGTGTTTGTGGGTGTGTGCGTATGTGGCTGTATAGGTGTCTGTGTGTGTGCGTGCGTGCGTGTGTGTGTGGTTGTATTCACCGAGCATACATGTGTTGTACTGTATTTGTGTTGCTTTCCATCCTCTGCCTCATCCTCTTCTGTTAGTCTGCATGCTATTTTGTTGAGGCTGCACTTGGACCGCACCTAGCCACACCAGACCTCCATACCTGCGGTACTGGGTGACCTTTGTTGATTCTCCAGAGCCTGCAAAAATGGTAAGGATAGCACACTAATTTAGTTTGGTAGACACGCAAGAGTTGGAAAAAGACAGTGGGGAAGAAGAGAGAGAGAGAGAGAGAGAGAGAGAGAGAGAGAGAGAGAGAGAGAGAGAGAGAGAGAGAGAGAGAGAGAGAGAGAGAGAGAGAGAGAGAGAGAGAGAATAAGAGAAGGCAACAGAACGGTGATGATAGACTGTGAGATGGGGAAGGTAGAAAGACAGGCAGTGACAGAGAGAGACGAGAGAGAGAGAGAGAGAGAGAGAGAGAGAGAGAGAGAGAGAGAGAGAGAGAGAGAGAGAGAGAGAGAGAGAAAGGTAGACACAAAGAGGACGTACGACAGACAGAGAAAGAGAGGTGATGTGTTGCTGCATGGGGAGGACAAAAGAGACGTAAGACTCACACCTTAACATCTCTGTTAGCAGCCCAGATGGCAGGCCAGTCTGGTCTGGGATGGGATGTCTCAGGGACAGGGGTGGGCCTGCTGAACTGGGAGCAGAGGAGAGGAGAGGGGAGAGGAGATAAGAGAAGAGGAGAGGAGGGGAGGGGAGGGGAGGGGAGAGAAGAGAAGAGGAGAGGAGAGGAGAAGAGAGGAGATGAAAGGAGTAGAAAGAAGATA
Source organism: Engraulis encrasicolus (assembly GCF_034702125.1). Lineage (NCBI taxonomy): Eukaryota > Metazoa > Chordata > Actinopteri > Clupeiformes > Engraulidae > Engraulis > Engraulis encrasicolus. Next base: position 34,028,721 of record NC_085865.1, on the reverse strand, counting down.
GGAGAAGAGCAGAGGAGAGGGGAGAAGAACCGAGGAGAAGAAAGGAGAGAAGAGGAAAGGAGTAGACAGAAGAGAGGAGAAGAGCAGAGGGGAGGAGAGGAGAGGACAGGGAGAAGGACAGAGGAGAGAAGTGGAGAGGAGAGGAGAGGGGAGTGGAGGAGAGGAGAGGAGCGGAGTGGTGAGGAGAAGAGAGGAGAGGAAAGGAGAGAAGAGAATAGAAGAGGAAAGGAGTAGAAAGAAGATCAGAGGGGATGAGAGGAGAGGAGAGGGGAGAGGAACAGAGGAGAGGAGAGGAGAGGAGAGGAGAACATAGGAGAGGAGTGGTGAGGAGAGGAGGGGAGGGGAGGGGGGAAGAGAGGAGAAGAGAAGAGAGGAGAGGAGAGGAGAAGAGATAACTGTTTATTTCTCTCTCTCTCTCTCTCTCTCTCTCTCTCTCTCTCTCTCTCTCTCTCTCTCTCTCTCTCTCTCTCTCTCTCTCTCTGTTTCTTTTATTGGGTATCAAAGCAGCCGGCGTGACATGTGTCCAGGCTGTGCAGCTCCTTGGAGAACGAGGTTGTGTACTTTCATTTTATTTTAAGTTTTGCATGCCATCTCTCCTTGTCTCTGTCACTCTCTCTCTCTTTCTCTCTCTCTCTCTCTATCCCTCTTTCTCTCTATATATATATACAGCAAGCACAGTGTGTGTGCCTGCCTGTCTCTCTGTCTCTGTCTCTCTGTGTTTCCAGCAGTGTGTATTTGTGTGTGTGTGTGTGTGTGTGTGTGTGTGTGTGTGTGTGTGTGTGTGTGTGTGTGTGTGTGTGTGTGTGTGTGTGTGTGTGTGTGTGTGTGTGTGTGTGTGTGTGTGTGTGTGTGTGTGTGTGTGTGTGTTACACCTAAATGATCCTGCAGATCTCCAGAGCCTTCCTGATCCCCTGTCCAAGCCTCAAGCCCCAGGCCCAGACCCAGTAATGAGGAGCGGCCACCGCCTCTGCCCCCTCCATGGCTGCTGAAAGAGTATAGCCCACCTCTTACACACACATACCTGTACACACACACACACACACACACACACACACACTCACACACACACACACACACACACACACACACACACACACACACACACACACACACACACACACTCACACATATGTGCACACATGCGCTCACAGGCACAGGCACATACACACCACGTACATTGTATACCATTGGTTTGCTCCAGTCCAACTCCTGCCTTGTAGATACACAAGCAGGCACAGACACCCACGCCTCCATGCACGTGCACAGACACACACACACACGCACACACACACTTACACACACACACACACACACACACATTCCCACATGCACATGCAGAGCACATACATTGTATACCATCGGTTTGCTCCAGTCCATCTCATGCCTTGTACTGTAGATATGCATGCAGACACAGACACCCACGCCTTCATGCATGCGCACAGACACACACACTCATACACACTCCCACACACACCCACACACAGCATGAGCACATGTGCGCCTGCGCGCACACACACATACACACACACGCACACACACACACTCACACACACTCACACACACACACACATACACGCACATACGCGCACGCACGCACGCACGCACGCACGCGCGCACACACACACACACACACGTCCAGTGATATCATTGTTGCACAGTTGAAATTGTATTTTTCCTGTAATATCATCAGACACTTGTGACCCCATTTCCAGGTGACAACAGTAACTTTATTGATAACGTCCAATTGCCTCCTCTGAACAGGAAAGCCAGCAATGTCATAATAAGAAAAGTCCCACCAGACAAAGCGGCTTGGAAAATGCCTGGTCCCTCGTTTTTTCTCTGACTCCAATTATCCAGCTCGCAATATTGTACCTTGGTTGGTTGTGTCGAGAAATTGCTCGTGCTGAGAAGGCATAGAGTGAAGGAGAAAGAAAGTAACAAGTGGAGGTGAGCAACTCTGTGCTGTGAGAATAGGTAGGCTACCATAATAGTGTATAGCACTTTCAATCGCCTGGTACAGCATACCTAGCCAGGTCGTGCCCTCCTATTGACGCAACACCTTCAGCGTTGCTACTAGTCAGGTCAAGAGCAATGCAAGTACTTTCTGGGCTCCCGAACTCCTCCCACTTTGTCGGGAAGCAAACAACCATTAGCAAACCAAGGGAGGTGGGTCAACCATGACCTTTGGGAAATGTTAATTGTTATGCTCTTGGTCAGACCAAGTCTTGAAGAGATTTGAAAGTCGATGATAATCAGGCTACAGCATGCCAGCACCTTGGATCATACTACATGTCATACACTGGGGCTGCCTGCCTTTCAATTCATTCCTCAAGTCATTTCATCCAGCCTCCAGCAGGTCTTGTGACATGAGCATGGACGGATGATGACTCCAAGGGCCCCTGGGCCATGTAGCAAGAAAGGGACCCCCTCTCCCTAGAACCGCGAGGTTCCACAATAGTTTGTGGTTTATTTATGAGGTTTAGTGAGAATGTTCATTCGTTGTTGGGGGTTCGGAGGTTTCTCTCCCCGAAAAAAAAACAGCAGTTAAATGTACAATTTTAATAACAATATAAGGATATAAGTATAAGTAATACGTAATAGACAAGTTATGAAGGAAGGCTTAAGCTTCAGGGCCCCCTTGGCTCTTGGGCCCCTGTGCCTGGGCCCGGTAGGCCCGTACAGTAACCCTTCTTTGGACATGAGTCTCCATGTCATAGATGACATCTCAAAGCGATTTTTAAAAATGTATTTTTAATATCTTACAAAATTGTCATTCAGAAGTAACTCTTTCATTCATTCATTTCATTCATTCATGCAGTCAGGATATTAAATGGCCGAGGGGGTGTCGAAAGCATGAGCTTCTTGGTGGAGAAAGCTTATTGTGTAAGGGCAAGAACTTAGGAACGCTGGCATAGCCATAGGCTGGAGTAGACCTACAATGTTTATAATAATAACAAATCAAAGCTTATGTTGGCAATTTCTGTGGGGTGGCAAGCACCATCGTGTCATCGTGTCATCTCCAGTTTCAATCTTTAGTAAAAGTAGCAGCAAGAACATAATGCAAAGTATAATGAAGTAATTTGCTTGGTCATGGATCAGGCCACCTCTACAGTAGTTATAATAATAATAAAAAACAGTAAAAGTGTGCACCTCCTACAGTAACACTAGCCAAAAAAACAGCATAATGTTCACGATAATAACAAAAATAGTTGATGTGGGTAATTTGCTTGGCCGTGGAGTGCCAGCCATCCATCAGGTAGGATCCTCTCTGAGAGGCCACCTGTTCAGACGCCCTTGTTCCACCTTTCATTAGCGGCGTCGCCCGTCCCTGAGCACTCATTAATAAAGCTACGGGCCCCGTTTGGGGGCGTCTGTCTCTGGCAGCATGGGGCCCCTCACACAGGCAGGTAGATGGTACACACCACACACTCAAACACACACACACACACACACACACACACACACACACACACACACACACACACACACACACACACACACACACACACACACACACACACACACACACACACACACACACAGAGGCAGGTGAATTGTACCCCCCCCCCCACACACACACACACACAGGCAGGTAAACACCACACACACACACGCAAAGGCAAGTAGACACCATACACACACACACAGGCAGACAGGCAGACTCACACGCGCACGCACGGACACACACGCACACGCACACGCACACACACATGCACGCACACACACACACACACACACACACACACACACACACACACACACACACACACACACACACACACACACACATACAGCACCACCCCTACCTCCACGCTTTGTCTCTGTCTGTCTTGCTCAGGCAAACACCTGTACTCACCCCTACCTCTCCCACAACCCCACCCTACCCCCACATCCATTGACACCACCCTCTGCCTTCACCACCACCGCCACCACCCTCCCCTACCCCATCCAACTGCAGCTCAAACCCCTGTTGAGTAGGCAGCCCAGTCTCTGAGTGGCTACGTAAGAGAAACAGCCCATCAGCTGGCTTCACTCCCTCTGCTGAGGGGCTCAGATGTTCAGCTTCACTTTGATGATGCCGTAAACTGCAATCGAAGAGCTTTGTTGCAAGATGACTTGTATCCATTTTGGAGCATTTTGAGAAATTGATATTTGTATTGGGCATTGCATTGCATTGCAAAATGCATTTTATATACGTAGGGTTTCACAAAATATTTGAGTGACAAGAATTCACACATACTGCAGATGAAAGGATTTCTGAACAGTCATTTCCAATACAGTAGTAAAATGAAAAAGTCTATAAAAAAAGAAGTTTAAGACATTTTGGAATGAAACTCTTGCTCGCAGAGAGGCTTCCGAATACCTTTTATAATGTACTATTGTTTACTGTAATGTGTTTCCTGTGGATATGATAAAAAAATATATATTTTTAATGAACAGAAATAACTCACGAATTGGTAATTGTCCTGACAATCCTTCGATTAGATCAAAATTTGATTCGTTTGCAGATTATTAATCTTGATTTCCCCTTGGGATCCATAAGGTAAATCTACTAGTAATGGTGATTGAAATTGTCAGCTATATCCCAGGAATCAAGTCAAATGGTGCAAGAAATAGCTATAGTATTTTCATAGTATTTTTTATCGCACATGATCAAACATAATAGTCATTCAATGTGCTTAAAAGGAAAGAAAGAAGAGAGAGAAGAAAAGTAAATGTAATTTAAAAAGTAAGACTGTAAGACTATAATAAAAAGTAAGGCTAACCAAAGGCAGATGAAAATAAAGCTGGTTCCAGCATTTGGTAGCATAATGGCTAAATGCCATTTCACCCTGTCTGGATCTTACCCTAGGCACAACCGGTAGAGGAGACTCTAAAGACCTGACTCCTGAGACATCTTTTAGGATGATATTGCTCTTGCACACGGCAATATATTTAAGGCCTTGGCCACAGAGTGACTTATAGACAATCAAAAGAGTGAATGACCCCGTCAGTATATTTGATACACAGTATTTCTTTCAGCACTGACTAACTAACCTGCCACTCAATGTGCTTCACGTGGCTGGCTAATGCGGAGGAGAAGGCTCATCTCGTCTCGTCTCATCCTGCTGTTGAAATGCCACTTATTAAAAGGTCACCCTTTATCTGGGAGCGGAGGGCATGGCTGATCTCCCCCACCCCCCACCCCTTGACCCTCTTGGAGTTGCGATGAAACACGGCAGTGACCCTATTAAGGGACATCTCCATGTCAGCTACACAGTAAAATTTACCCAAAGTGATAGTTCAATACTTTTTAAGAATATAATTCAGAGGAAGGGTATCACAGGAAGGATAGGTAAAGCCCTGCTAGTATCTGTTACTGTTGGAAGGTGCAATGTTCAGCAAGCGTCCACTGAGTAAACTAACTGCCTGGAAAGAGGACCTTTTTCGTTTTAGGCCTACCTTTTTTGTGTAACACTCGAGGTGTTGGCCTTCCTACTCTTTGAGTATTGTGTTGAGCAAATCACATCATTCTGCCATTACAAACCAGCTAGGCTTACTGCATTACCACACCAAAACAGACAATTACTACAAGGTGTTGCCGGGCTATTTTCAGAGCAAGAACGGTATGAGAGACAAAAGCGGAAAAATATGACCGTCAAAAGCAAGGATTCAAACTTTCCGATTGACTGCCGACGCTGTCTGCGAACCGAATCATAGCTCATTATCATAGCACTTTCTGAAGTTCAACTACAAATGCTCAAAACGCTTTTGTCTCTTTTGTCACCATTTCCTCTATACAAAATCAATTATTTCTGGTGACATTGTCACTCTCGTTGCCTTTGGTGTGTTCATGTGGTTACCCCAATAGACATGCTGTATATTAATTATAATTGTTTTATACATGTTATACTTGTAATTGTATAAAATCTCTGACTATTGGAAACCAACTGGTGTTCAATAGTGGGAATGAACTGGAAATATATAGGCCTACTTGCCTAGGCTACAACAGCTCTGTGGATGACAGGTGCCACATGCTTCAGCTGAGATCTGCAGTTAGACACTTTTGATATGGTACAGTTTTTTCTGGAATTAATATGACATAAGGTTCTATTGCCATGTCCATGAACTGCCATGCCCCTTTAGGAGAGTAGTGGGGCGCAGAATGAACGGACTTCAATGGGGAAGACTTAAAAAGTCAAATCCATTTAACTGAATCCCCCATGTTTTGGAATTGATGACCCATAGAACGATTTATCTTGGATCCCTATTGAGAATCTTTGGTGGAGTCAAACAGAGAAGAGGCAAGTAGTACAGAACAAGCTGCATATCATACAGAACTTGGGTGGAGGTGTAGTGGAGAGCCCAGGTGGAACAAGTGAAGTAGATGTGCCTGTACTTCTATCTTCTGCTGTAACTTGTTACTGATGGTCAGAGTTGTATGAAGTAGAAGTAGAATTATTCTTACAAATGTAATTTCAACACTAGTGGTATGATATAACATGGTTTCAACTTTGTAATATCACACTACTAGTGTGTTGTAATTACATCATTAAAAGTTCTTCTACTTTTACTTTACACAACTCTACTGATGGTGTGAAAAAAAGAACAGAACAAAAATCCCAAAAAATCTAAGTCACAACACCCTACTACACCCTACAAGTTTAACGGACTCATCAAATGGCAAGATATTTACAGCCAATCGGTGTAAGGATTTTATGCACAACAAAAGTGTATATATTACATCCAATAGTTGCATTAAGCGATAAAAAGTCTTTAATCTCACCAAATTATGCAACACCGCCCAATATCGCTAGCCTCGCGCGCCATCCTACGTACTTCCGCCAAGACACTTGGCTCCGCACTACATGGTAGTATTATGGGATGGCCAGGACCAGGCTACAATATCGCACCTTTCCTCACTAAATTAAAGCGGTGTGCATGGCATAAATACTTACACCTTTGCATAGGTAGCCTAGGCGTTTCCAAAATCACAGTCATAGTTAAATTAACAAAAAACAGAAATGGCATTAACAACCAATCATGTGT
>NC_085865.1:33981692-34016692 GCF_034702125.1 Engraulis encrasicolus | reverse complement strand
CTGGAAATATTTTTAAATGTTTTCACAGCTTTTCTCATATTATCATAAAAATAACCTACTATATACAACCATGATCAGCCCAAACGGTAAAAGGTGAAGGGGGGCACAGCAGGGTTCTTTAAAGAGGTACCCTGACAAGAAGAAAAACGTATAGCTTATTACGTTATAGTAAAAAGTAGACCATCATGCCAAACTTTGGTGTTCTCAGGTGTTCTCATAACACATACAAATGTAATTCATTCCAAATAATTTCTTTATTGTATAGTCACAGTTGAGTCCATATCAAAGAAATTATATTGAAAACATGAAAGAGCCATATATTGTTTGCACAGAACCAATGTGAGAACATGCTGTATAATACAGTACAATACAATAAAATACAATACAATATAATACAATACAAACGGTACAAAAAAATTATAGAAGATGTGAATCAGGATATGATGTGAATCAATCCAGCTGTCATCGGGGAGCATAATGAACAAGAATATTTAGGACTACTGCAATGCATCATTACCTACATTGCACTCAGCTGACGCAACAAATATATAAAAAAATTGAAAATTGGTACCAAACACATACCCGGTGGAAGCCTGAGCCCGCTAACATACTTCTTGCCACTCTCCCGATTTTGGTCTCAGTCCAGCCCCACTATATTTCTTTTCTCATGTCTATTCTTTCTACAAACCCCAACTCCGGTGAAGTTGGGACGTTTGGTAAACGGTGAATAAAATCAAAATGCTATCATTTTCAAAACATTCAATCTATTCATTAGATGGAGAATAGTGAAAAGACAACATATTAAGTGTTAAAACCGAGAAAAAATATTGTTTTGGGGGACATATGTACTCATTTCTAATTTGATAAATCCAACACGTCTCAAAAGAGTTGGGACGGGGATCAGTGAAATTTAGTAAACATCCAAATAAGATAAAACAACAAAGAAGAACATTTCAAAATGAATTGTACTGACGGACAATATAGGTGTCCAGGTATAAGATCATCACAGAGAGGCTGAGTCACTCAGAATTAAAGATGCAAATGGAATAATTACCATAGTTATTACATACATTTTTGTGTGTTTCAAGCATTTTCACAACCTTGAAAACACTTAATTGAAATTCAAGCATTTTCAAGGAAAATTCAAGCATCAGTGGGGACCCTGAATTATACACAATTCAATTCTACATTTTCATAGATATCTTCATCATGGTCTTCCATTTCCACATTTTCATAGTCGTCCTCATCTTCTTGCGGGTCTACTTCAATCATCTTCATCTTCACCATCACCTTTTCTTGGTTCACTCTTCCTCGATTTTCTTTTCCCATATGTGTTCTTCGTACCTGCAACATCATGGACAAGTAAAGGGAGTTTATATTTCTGAGCTTACCTAGTTGACAGATCCTAACGCATACGTGTCCTCAAAGCTTAGCAAAACATCTTGTATTAGAGTAAGATAACCGAAAGGCCGGCCACCCAATGCAAAGGAGTGTGCTCAAGTTTGTCTCCTAATGGCTACTCCAAATCAACCCGACGGTATTGTCGAGCGTTAGGAATAGGTAGAGTTGATAGAGATAGAGTTGGTCCGGTGCGTCTGGAGGAGTTGGAGGATGCTGGTCCTCGTGGGTCTCTGTCGGGAGACTTTCAACATGCTCAGTTGGATTGAGGAGTGCGTCGGTGGTTGGGTTCCATGCCGGACTTGGTTTGTGCTAACTAACTGCAAGCGGGAGGTGGGAGCGCAGTTTTTTAAGCAAGTAGCGAACTCACAAATGGATAACATGGGATGTGTTTCAAATTCCAACAGAGTTCATTCCCTCCCTCCACTAAACATTTCTCATTTCCGCAGTTCCAGACCGTCTGCACAGGGCCGGCCCTCCCACTAGGAAATGTAGGCAAGTGCTAAGGGCACCGATACAGTAAGGGGGTGCTACGCCAGAAAATCAGGGATGGAAAAAAACCCCATTACTCTCATATTTCATCAACACATTATCACAATGAACACTGCTCCCACTGACTGGATGCTAGTTGTTTCTCGTTTAGATGCTTAACAAATTTAATTCATTCCAAATAATTTCTTTATTGCATGCTCACAGTTGAGTCCATAAAAAATAAATCATATTAAAAACATAAAAACATGCTAAAGAGCCATATATTACTTGTACACAATCATTGTGACAAAATACAACAGATATCTACAAATGAAACAAATAATTACAAACGATAGGTTTGAAGTGAATCAATCTATAGCCACTATTGTCCAATGTCAGAATGCATAATGAATAAGAGGATTTACTGGTAATGCAACATTACATTACATTACAATTAGCTGATATATGTATATTGGCCTTTACATTATCATCAGGTTCGCTCAGACATTACCTGAGATCTGTCAGGTGTGGCTTAATACCATCGAGTCACATGATCTCTTAAAGTCATAATGTTTTTTAAATGCAAAATGTAATACATAGAGATACATACAATAGAAAAACAGAGCAATACCATCCAATGTACACAACATTATACAAAAACACCATCAGTTAATCCCATAATCAAGTACAAATATTCTCTAAAAGTAAGTCCAAGTTTTACTTACAGTATATACTGTACATATACTGTACATTGTTTTTGCATGCCTTTTCAATAATAGTCTTTTAAACAGTGGGAGTGAGTTTCACAATCAAGACATAGAGGCACCCACTGAAAATATATATCTGTATTAGCCTATGCATTAGCATAAATGCTCTCATCCTGCTCTTGATCTTCAATTTCTACATTTTCATAGATATCTTCATCATGGTCTTCCATTTCCACATTTTCATAGTCATCCTCATCTTCTTGCGGGTCTACTGAAAGGTAATCATCATCATCTTCATCTTCACCTTTCCTTGGTTCACTCTTCGTCAGGTTTCTTTTCCCATATGTGTTCATCGTAACTGCAACATCATGAACAAGTACAGGGAATTTATATCCGTGAGTTTACGTATAGTTGACACATCTCAACAGTCAACACATACATGTACGTGACCACAAAGCTACGCGCTCTTACACTTCGTCTGCCATTATGCATTGATGCATAGCAAGACACACACTCTCAATTTTTGATGCATGTTACTGCAATGTCATTGGAAGAGATCCTTGCATTGCTCTGGACGCTGTTGTGGTGCATATAAATAACCAATGCTAACGTGTTTTAGCCTGTGTTATCTTGCGTTACTCCCATTGACTATGTAAGCCCTTTTACTGTTCATTAAACTACATTTACTTGTTTACGCTTGTGACAAAAGTGGATGTTTAAACTGTACAAATCATTCCAATTTATGGTGATACCTATCTCAATTTAAATTGTTTGAGCTCTTACCAGATTCTCTACTGCACTCCCAAGTTACCCGTGCTGTACTGCTCTGTCTCCTCTTAGTGCAGAAGATGTAGGTCGACCCCAACAGCAGGAGCAATAGGACACCACCCACCACTCCAGCAACAATGAAAGGCAACAGGTTCCCTAAAGAGAACAAACATTGAGGATAATCCTTTCCTAATACATTTAGCCATTGCTCTGTATTTAACAATGATATCAAATCATATTAGTTATGTTGTACAGTTAAATAGAAAAACATACATGTCTGTTATTTCAATGTTTTTTTGTGTAATACCTTGGACGGTGACAGCGAGCATCTCTGTTTCCATGGAGTAGAACTGGCGAGATGACAGCTCCACCTGATACACACAGCTGTAGTTTCCCTGGTGGGAAAGATCCGCTGTAGGGAAGTAGAAGGAAGCGGAATGGTTGACGGCAGGCTCAGTCGTGATGGAGCTGTTGGAGCCGGAGAATCTCAAGTGGAACATCCCGTCAGGGAACTGAGGTGCAGTGGAACAGGTGATGGTGAAGCTGTAGCCCTTGGTGATCTGTGGACCCCCAGGCTCTCTGGAGAGACCTCCCTCTGGAGCACTGCAGGTGATGCCAGGTTGATGCAGGTCCACTGGAAACATAGCACAAAAAAGCTCAGTATCTGTGGACGACCACCGGGACGCTCTGGCCTAACGCGGGTCCACTGGAAACAAACCAGGCATACATGCATACTGTACAGCCTTAGCCAGGCTACACCCTCCTAATGACGCAACACCGTCAGCGCTGAGAAATTAGTCAGGAAAAGAGCTCCTTCAAGTCCTTTCTGAGCTCCACTGGGCTGGCCCACTTTGTTGGGAAGCAATCCACTTTGAGCAGTTCCAGTGGCCCTGGGTAGAGGCATGTTCAAGGCAGTGGTGTGGTTTAAGCAGAGACGTTCTATTGGGACTAAGAAAATATTTGATTTAAACCTTTCTGGGATCGACCAGTTGCAAACCGAGGGAGGTGGGTTAACATTGCCGTTTGGAAACGTTATTCGTTATCTTCTTGGTCAGACCAGAATCTCTGTACGAGTTCTGAAAGTGGATGAAAATCAGGCTATATCAGCCTTGCCTAAGAAGATTGTTGGTAGTCCAGGTCGTTAATAGTTTTCCATTAATAGTTTGTCTGCTAATATTGCTAGAAATCCATTGCTAGCCTAAGACTATGGTCGGTAGGGTGGTCATGAAAAGGGGGTCCAAAAGGGGGTCCCCACTGAAAAAGTTTGGGAACTACAGCCCTAGGTCATGCGAGTCTAAAGGCACGAATAGAGCAAGCGCGACATGAGCGAGTCAAGCGATGGAAGTAATTGACTTTGTATTTAGTCGCACGACTAGAGCGACAGTTTGTAGTTGAACTCCTGGCAATGTTACGCAAATTAGCTATGACGCGTTTCGGTGACAGCGGCCACAGCCAATGGGAATGTTGTAGTGCTTGCGTTCTGCTTTTATCGGACATACTCTGACGCTTCAATCGCTTGTATCGCTCTTGCTACACAGTCCAGCGGTTCTCTGTCGATTGATCTCGTCGCGGCCGCTGTATTCGCATGGTCAGGAGTGAAATCGTCAGCAACCGGACTCAGAGCATGTGGCAGAGTTCTAAAAGGGAGTCCAGTTGTTCAGAGCTTTATTCCTTTGGATACATCAACCTTCATTCTTTTGGAATAAATGATAACTTCAGCTCTCTTTTACATCTATGTAATTCACACAACCTTGTTGCATAATGGAGCTTGAAATGCTGAAAATATGGTCTGCTATTCTTTGCCTTCCTTGGCATCATGACATCAGACATATATCAAGTTATCCGGTGTGTAATGGCTTAAATGGTGTTAAAACATGATGCTGAGGGCTTACCGCAACTCCATTCGTGCCTTGCATTGAGAAATCCAGCGCTAGTTAGCCGATGATAGCACTGGGCTTTTGCTGTGCTTCACTAGGGCATTAAGTAGCCATCGTTATAAATCTCTACTTTCCACCCATTTCTGACGCTCAAAGTTGCCCAAAACTTCATTCTGTAGAGTCGCAGGGTTGTTGACATGTAAAACGAGGCATAGAGAACTTTGGTAGCCAATGCCATTTTTGGGTGGAAAGTAGAGATTTATAACGATAGCTACTTCATGTCCTGGTGAAGCACAGCAAAAGACCAATGTTAGCATAGGCTGACTAGCGCTGGATTTCTCAATGCAAGGCACGAATGGAGTTGATGTATGTGCTCAGACTAAGCCCTCAGGATCATGTTTTAAAACCATTTTAAGTCATTAAACACCGGATTACCCCTTTAAAGCAACTTTGAGTACCAAGAAAAGCGCTATATAAAACCAATCTATTATTATTTGTTTATTATTATTATTATTATTATTATTATTATTATTATTATTTAGCCAGAATGAAGAGTGGAGAGGTGGTTGGTGTCTGTTTAAACTTTTCCGTTCATTTTAAGACTCTCAGACTTTCTTCAGTGTACAGTAATATCCCTCCAGTGTACATTGCCGAGATGGCACTTCATGATGTGTAATGCTTTGCCATTACCCAGTGTGGTCTTCAAAGATATTTGGGCCTTAACAAGAGATAACATGTAAACCAAACAGTCTATCAATACATGTACAGAGGTTGGTTTTACAACACAGGGCAATACTTTCACACATGTTTGTGGACATAATAATTGTTCATGTACTTACCAACGGTAATGGTGACTGTATTACTCTGGTCAGAGCTGGCATTGCGTTGGCCCTGGTAATAATAATTACAACTGTAGCTGCCCTCATCTGATGAAGTCAAATTGAAGAGGTTGAATGTCACAGAAGTCTGCTCCTGTGACTCTGTCTGCTCAGATCTCCCCATTCTATTCAGGTTGAAGTTAGCGGTCATTGGTCTGTGAGATGTAAAACAGCATCTGAGTTCTGCTGACTCTCCGGGTAAAAAAGCAGTATTTGCCGTGAGTAAGGTGAGATTAGGCCTCCTCATTTCCCCTGCAAGTGGGATTAAAAACAAAAAAGTATTTTTGGGTACATGTATGATCTACTAAATCAAGAATCATTATTTGAAGAATTTTAACAGACATGTAGTCATACTTGTCACTCACCTACACAGACCACACCTGCATCTTCACTGGCTGCGCAGTTTTCAATTCCAAATCCATTGTGTGGACACTGTGTTATAGAGCTCTCAGTACCTCTACACGCAACCTCATCCAACCAGGTCATCCCCCTTCCCTGGCCAAAGTGGGCGCCACCTGGGGCACTGACTGCTTGACCACACCCCAGCTGTCTGCACACCACTTCAGCATCATTTATGTCCCAGGAATCATCACACACGGTTCCCCATTGATCACTGTGATACACCTCCACCCGACCAGAGCAGTATGCATCACCACCATCAACGAGCTGGATATCGTTCTTAACTGCAAATTTCACATGGAAAATCACATGCTAATGTAAGAAATGATGGGGTCTGCCCATTGGTCCGACAGTCCATTAGTCCGACAGACAAAAGCAGTATGGGAGCATCACGTAGATACTAGGGTAGGCTAGGCTACACATGGGCACGTCTTTTCATACAAAAACATGCCTTTACTGACGGTTAGGGTTAGGAATTGTTTTGGTTTGGGCATAGTTCTTACTTTTCAGTAAATTTAAAAGTGAATATTTACAAATGTATGACGCTAAAATAATTCTATACTGACAGAACATGCCTTCACTGATGATTAGGGTTATTATTGTTCAGGTTTGGGCATAGTTTTAATGTCTGTGGTCAGACTCATAGGATGTCGGACTAATGGGCCCTCGGACCAATGGGATGTAACCAGAAATTATACCTTAATGACTTCACAATTTAAAAATGTATTTGCAAGCGAGTTATTCCTTTCTGCCTTTACTGAGGAGATGGTTGCACGTCTCCTAGGATTTCAGCAAGTTTTATGTTCACTGTTTCTAGTCGATTTCTCAAAACTCTAGTGCGTATCGGCCTAATTAGTCACGCCCAGTGATTGGATACTTCGTAGAGTTCACCAAAGAGTATCCTATCACTGGGCGTGACTAATTAGGCTGATACACTTGGAATTGCACACATAAGGCTAGAGCAATACAGTTAATTTGCCATGCGAAATCTAGAGTAAAATCTGAATTAACATGGAGATTTCGGAAACATGACCGACTGTCAGTCTAGTTTGTGTCAAAGACGTTGCCTCACATCTCGAGGCCATAAGCAGAAGGCGAAGAGGAGAGGAAAGTCAAAGAGAGGGACACACGGACGTCGTAAACAGGTCGTAAAAACGGACCCATGTCCACCCTATGCACAAGGTTTTCCAATTGCACTGATTTCCATGAAATTGGACGCTATCGAGCAAGCGTTTAACCTCCTCTGAACCTCATAATTTGTATCAAAATGCTTTTTAGCGAATGGGCCAATGTTTGTGGGCTCATACAATGTAACGCAGAGGCTAATTTTAGCATTAGCTAGCACTAGGGTGACCAGACGTCCGGTTTTCCCCAGACATGTCCTACTTTTGAGACCTAAAAAAATGTCCGGGGGGAATTTCAGAAATGTCCGGGATTTTGTTGGACTGCCTGAAATATAGACCTACTTCATCTGCACTGTAATTTTCACTCCGTTCCATTTGACCCCACTCCAGGTTTCTCTCTACCGTTCGCAAATTAGTCACGCCCTTCTCATCAAATCTAGCCACTTCGCACAGTGTGTCCGAAAGAAGTAGCCTAGGGACTAGCCAGTGCGCCCCATGTTTACAAGCGAAAGCGCATCTGTCCGCCGGTTCTACGGACTGCAATGCCGATAGAAACGCAAATGCACGTTCGCGGTGGAGTTGAAAAAAAAATCCCGCGTGTGAAGCCAGGTATGAAGGTAATCTAACACAGGAGTAAGCCTCGTTAGAGTTCTCAACGGGTCGGGTCAGCCCGAAAAACCCGACGGGCCCTTTGGGTTCGGGCCGGGTTCGGGTCGAAAATATAAGCATATGGCTCGGGTCGGTTCGGTCCGCGGGCTCAATCTTTTCCGCCCAGTGAAAAAAAAAAAATCAGTTCTGCTGTTTACCGTGAATCATGGCGAATTTCCCCTTGATGGGTCAGTAAAGCTAGACCTATCTATCTAAATATATGTAGGCCTGCGTAACGAAGGTCTGGCAGGCTGCTGCATGCAACCTTGCGCAGTGCTTAATTTGTAAATCACAAGGTACCAGAACGCAAAACAAACATCACATCACAGCGATGATGAGTTGGAAAGAGGTCCCGGAACGCACAGAAAAACTACATTGGCTACAATTACGCAAACTAATAAAAACGGGAAAAAAGTTCTTAGATGCAATTTTAACGATATTGAGTCCCATGTCAGCTCATGGAACCATACTTTTGTTTCTTAATACAAGGGATGGTTGGTAATCCAATGACTATTTTAAACAACAGCCATAGTAGGCCTAGCATATTAAATGCTGTAATAACAACCAATATTTTTAGTTTGATCGCTAACTTTATTGCTTAGTAGGCCTAGTCTCAGCAAATGCAGTGCATGGAAATTATGTTTTCCCCATGAGGTGAAACGAAACCGAAGTGGTCTTCTACATAGGCTATACTAGAAAGGACAGTGGCTTTCCAATTAGGATCCTTTCCACGTATTCACACAACGTTGGCATATGCGTATTAAACGTTAAATCCACGCTTTGTTGGCGACTTTGTTGCATATAATTGGGCTAATCCGCATGTGCTGTTGCGATATGCCACTTCACTATTTAAATGGCTCGTGCACCGATGGTAAGCGAGCGGCAGCGAAGGTGCCGGTAGACTTGGCTTTTCACACTGACTGTCTGCTCGCGCTGCGGTCTGGTTGAAAATCCCCTCAGCAAATGTTTTATTTGGAGCGTGTAGGCCCTGTTTGAATGAAATATCACCTTGTCTTTGCTGTTTTCGTGCTCAAATTGACTTTTAAGCAACTGTCGGGTCTTGGGGCGCACACACATGCGGAGCGCTCGCCAGCCGAGGAAGACCTCATCCTCTCACCTAGGCTATCTGTCTTTTTTGCTACATGGCTGATCAATGCACCAACCGTAGCCCAGGTGCCACTAGAAATTAGTATGTCCAAAACCTTGTGTGCCGACCAAAATTTGATGAAACTTTTAAACATTGGCACAGCCAGGCTTTCCATCTCATCCACGCATATGAACAAACAAGGAGGGAGGGGCAACTTCACGTAGCCTACATTTAATCAGATACACGGGGTGGAAATTAGTAAGCCTACATTTAGAAGTCAAAACAAAAGGTGGATAGATTGTTGTTGCCGTGAAGAGACGGTTATTGAAATCGCGCTGTGGATGATTCTGCTTAAATAGCAAGAACGTTTCCCCATTTCATAGTATGTTTCTATTGTGGAAAATATCTTTTCACTAGGTTTTTAAGTGGGTTATGCAATTTACTGCACGTACTGTAAGTGCCCTTAAAGACCCACCACAACCCCTCATTCTCCATAGGATAACGTGGGGAAACTCGACCCCCGACTTCGGGCCTCGGGCCGGGTTCGGTTAGATAATTCTAGTGATGTGTCGGGTAACATTGGGCTCGGGCTTTAAAAGCCACGGGCCGGGTAGGGTCGGGTTGACATTTTCAGGCCCGTTGAGAACTCTAAGCCTCGTAACACCACCAAATCCATCATTTAGGGAGGTACAAGTTTTGTTACACCTTGTCACAAGACTTAGCCTAAAAATTCTTTCATGATCTGACATTTCCAAGTTATTTGCAAAAGCTCTAGGAGCTAGAAGGACTCATTCCTGAGTTAAGACATTAAGCTTCTTCTTCATCAGCTTCTTCTGTCTATTGCCTTTGCAGTTATTGATAACGCTGTATGGGTTAGCTTATTAATGGTAGGTAAAACTCCAGTTCCTCTCTTAATGGCTGCAGTGCCCATTGCTAATCTCTGAGCACCATGCCACTACAAATAGCCTAGCTAAATAGGTCTAATGGATGACAGTGGAGGGGTAAATTGTGCGGTGTCTTATACATATTAAGCCTAAAATGTAGCCTAATAGAACTTCATTATCAATTCAGTTGAAAACCACAAATGTTGTGTTTTTTATATTTCGTTTCCAATGTTATATAGCCTAATGCTGTTCATCTTTGTGGGGAATGGCTGAGATGGGCCTACATGATGGTGAATCTATTTTTAAAAACCTAATGCAGAAATTAGAATAGGCCTATGAAAGTGAGCTGCATTGTTATGCTGTTCAACTACTCCAATATAGGTGTTAGGCCTACTATCTATGATTGTAACAAAGGCACACTCTGCATCATGATCACACAAATTATGTGATAGGCCTATAGGCCTAACTGAAGAGATTTTAATTGTCATTTATAGTAGACAAATGAATGTGCATGCCAAAAAGTTTGAGCGGCTTTTAAACAATGCGTTGATACTTTATAGGCCTACTATCATACCTCATACCCATATATACTTTCATACCTGCAGATACACAGATACACCGATGACCCCCCCCCCCCAAAAAAAAGTGTCCTCCTTTTTACAAACCCAAATCTGGTCACCCTAGCTACCACCGGCATGATAGATTTGCCGCTTTTGCGGAGCCCACAAACATGGGCTCATTCGCTCAAAAGCATCATCAGGTTAAGCACTTGGATGAGCCGGCATGTAAAACTGAATTATCCTTTAAAACAGAACATACAGTAGACATGCTTGATCTTTTGGGACCAGCTGTGATGCAACTAATCAAACTCTCATGAATAATCTATGAATGCTTCTTACCTGTACAGACCACACCTGCATCTTCATGTGCACCACAGTTTTCAACTCCAAATCCGTTGTGTGGACACTGTGCGATTGAGTTCTCAGTACCTTTACACCCAACATCATCAAGCCAGGTTGTCCCACTTCCTTGACCAAAGTAGGCCAGGCTTAGTGCAGTGATCGCCTCACCACACCCCAGCTGCCTGCACACCACTTGGGCATCTTTCATGTCCCAGGAATCATCACAGATAGTTCCCCATTCCTCATTGTTGTAGATCTCCACACGTCCAGAGCAACTGTTGTCCCCATTGACCACCCTGATTGAGATAACATCTGAAAATAATGCAATCAAAGTGTGATGTCATAATGACGAAATCCTGCTAGCGATGGAATGTCTGAGTCACTCTCTTTTACTTACGGTCCATGGGGGCTTCACAATTGCACAAATGTTGAGTGGGATGGAGCGAGTCAAGCTAAATCCTGATTCTGCTTTACATGTGCGATTTCACACATGACTACAGTGAATTAAAAAGAATGGACTGGCTTTGTAAGACCACTCATTTACAGCAGTCTCTTCGGGCAAGCCTGTTATTGTTATCCGACAGTTTTTTCTATGCCGCGCTTATTCAGCTGTACCATTAGAGATAGCGAGTCCAATCAATTTACGAAATGTGCACTTTGGCTCATAGTTGGTGGCTTGTTGTTAAGGCATATCTCAAACTCTTTAGCGCTACCAACAGGAAAACGGTATCTTTTGAACCGTAGGTCTGATTTACAAAATCTTGGTATTCTTAGAATCCTTGGGCCTATGACGTGATTTTCCGCCATTTTGAATTTTGTTTGAAAATTTTGTAAAAATGGCGCCCACCCTCAATTTTTGTCCAATTGTCCTGAATTCTTTGTCAGGGCATCTTCAGACTGTGATACATCTACCCAGAAAGTTACAGACCGGTTGAACTATCTTCTTAACAGGAGCCAATCAAAGTTGGTGGCGAAGACGCCATACAGGAAGTGAGCTCATATCTCGGAAACGCCTACTCGTATCACAACCAAAATCAATGCATATTATCTTCCCTATGCCCAGCGGATACATACCAAATATGGTCCAAATTGGACGCTAGGGGGCGCCACAATTAGCAAGAAAGTGTTTTGGTTCATGTTGATGACACCAAACAGGAAGTGAGCTCATATCTCGGCAATTACTTCTCAGATCACAACCACATTTGATACACATGATCGGCATTACCCCAAAAGGTCAAATAACAAATTGAGTGAGAATTGGCCACTGGGAGGCTCTACAATTGGCGAAAATGTGTTTTGGCCATATTGAAGAGGCCAAACAGGAAGTTAGCTTATATGTCGGCAACCGCCACATGCATCACAACCAAAATGGTATACATGATATCCTTGGACCAAGGATTTGTTAAAAGTTTGCAACCATACCAGAAGTTATAGGCATGGAAAAAGGATTCAGAATCACTCCGTTGCCAACATGAAACTTGACCTTCAAGGTCACATTTGAAGGGTAAAAGGTAATGTTGTGGCATCCACGCGTGTAGCTGGATCCACTTTGGCGGGAGCACAGATAAAGTTGAGAACGCGTAGGAATAGTTGCTCTTTCCTTTTTTTTTAATACACAGTATTTGTACACGTATTTGATTACGACTACGGTCAAATATATATGTAATATATATATATATATTTCGGTAGCTCATATCTTGGTAATTCCTTGACGGATCAAAAAAAAATATCACACATGGTATGGTGCAAATTGGTCACTAGGAGGCGCTACAATTAGCGAAAATGTATTTTGGCCAATATTGTATGTATGCCAAACAGAAACTTACCTCATATCTACATAAGATGGTTAACTGTGTGTTGTGTATGAATGAAGGGCAACACATGCATGAAGGGCAACTAATGCATGAAGGGTAAATAATACGCACATACAGTAAATAATGTGTATGTATTGTATGAGTCTTCAGTGAAAGAACCTATGGAACCATCATACCTGAACACTCGACACCTGCATCTTCACTGGCTGAGCAGTCATGATTTCCAAATCCATTGTGTGAACAGTCTGTTATTGAGCTCTCAACACCAAGGCAACGAACCTCATCCAGCCAGATCTTCCCACTTCCTTCACCAAAGTGGGCCACACCTGGGGCACTGATCGCTTCACCACACCCCAGCTGCCTGCACACCACTTCAGCATCAGAAAGATCCCAGCGGTCATCACATACAGTTCCCCATTGACCTCTATAGTAGACCTCTACTCGACCAGAGCAGCTGGTAGCTCCATCGACTAGCCTGATTGGTGCAGCTCCTACAAACAAATATGTTTTTTTTTTCAATAATTAAATGTTAGAAGTAAAATGTCTGCCAGAAGTAGAAACAGAGACTATGAATACTGCTGTTGGCACCAATAGCCTATGTAGTATGTAGGTCACAGATCATGTCGCCAATGACGTAATTAATTAGATGAATAAATACATACAAACATACATACATACATACCGTACATAAATACAAGTACACTGACAAGTCGCTGCTATAATACTGAGATATGTATAAAATATATGTTGTATGTCACTCAATTAAACATTCCATGATTTGCTAGTATGTCAAATGTATGGCAAATGTATCACCCTTGCAAATGTATCACTTGCATGTAAAAAATGCATGGTGTACTTTAATTCTATTTTCATCATTTAGCCATCATTATTTCTTTACATTTAAGCATGTGTTTTTTTCTAGGAACCAGGCAAGTATAACTCCAACATCCAAGCAGAGGTGCATCTTGCCATCAGGCAAGGCAGGCAGCCGCTTGGGGCCCCCAAGCCCCTAGATAGTGGATAACATCCCACACTTTACCACAGTAGTGGTGATTTTGGTTCAAATGTTCATTATTTTGCATTTTCGCTTGGGGCCCCACCTGAACCTAGAATCGCCTCTGCATCCAAGTATAACTGTCTGCATAATGTGCAAACTGAAGTAGCTCTGCAACGGTCAGCAGTTCTTAGTAAGTTAAGGTCTCAGGGTGTTACTGTAGTAATCGACATGCTAGACATGAGAGAGTGGAATGAGGAACTAAGGGTGCCATTTAGGGGAACAAAAGTAAAAGTCTCAGAGTGATGTATTTGCAGAGGCCCTCATAGGACATGTGAACTGTAATTATCAGAGGGCAAATGCTACACATTTAGCATTGCTCAATATTGTCCAACATGCCAAATTATGTAATGATTAGCATGGCACAGTCAGATCTGCTCTACTCAAGTCTCGTGAGCCGGTGTTCTATCAAAATTGGGCTGCTTTGGTGTTATGTGTACAGAAATGGCTGCTTTGTCAAAACAAGTCACCAGTAGTCTGTGTTAACATAGTCCTAACACCTAGCACCTAACCCTAACCACTGACCTACATAAGAGTTTGTACATGTAGCTCAGCTCGATGGGACAGACGGCCATATTGACAGGACACCAGATCAGTATGTAAATCAATATGGTCTTAGGATAATTAGTTGTTTCACCAGTCTATGAATACAAGCTGCTTCATGTATTATACACTTACAGGGGACTAGGCGTGAAAATGGCCTGATTGCGTGTATGTGTGTGTGTCAGTCAGTTGAAGTCTGCCAGCAAGTTTGAGCAAGTGGCTTCTCTTTTAAGGTCTTTGTCTTTCCGAACCGAAGTGTAGGAAACACAACCCTTTGTTTCACTCAAATCGAATTTGGAATGGCAAGCAACTTACCATTTGCGGTTTGCAAATTTAGCAAGCAGCCTGTTAGGAACATATGAAGAAAGTACAATAAATAAATTACGTGTTCACTATTTTCAACAAGGCCTCCTTGAAACTTTTTTATGTGCAACATAGACAACTTAATATTATGCTATACATAATATATATACATGTTATACATATATAGGCCTACAGTATATAATTCATATTATAATAGTATAGTGTACTGCACTCCACTATAGTATAATAGACATTTTCACAAAATAACTGTGTTGTTCAGTATGATTTCACAGGGCCAACTGCTCAGAGTTGCTCCAGAACCATGTTGTTAACGCTCTTGAAGACGGTCTTTAAAAGCTAGGATTACATAATATTATGAACAGACAAATGAACATGAGTACATTAGCTAAGTTGTGTTGACGGTGAAGAAACAAGAAAAAACAAGTAGAAATGGCCACCTGCAATATATAGCAGGTCTAATTTATAAAACAAAAGTGGTAATTTTTACCTCTCAAATCAATAGCCTACAAAGTCTAATTTAATATTGCATTTTATATTACATTATTACAGCTTTGCATGTTGACACCAACCATCATTTCCTGTTGTAAATGCTTTCATTTCATGATTTATATTGAACTTAAACTAATTTCCACTCCAGATAGATAGTACGTAATGGCTATTGCTGTAGAACACCAACGCTTGAAAAAAGTTGAAGTCTTACCTATCAGGGTGAAAGCACCGATCCACATCTTACTGTAAACGTTATCCTCGCCCAGTGCGAATGACAGAAAATACATATACGTATAAGAAGCACTTTTCCTGTCAGCATTGACTTCAAGTTTTTTGGGGGTAGGTAATTTTTTTTCTTTCTAAGGCAAGGGTGCTAGTTTCACTTCTCTTTTCTCTGAAGACAGATGACAATTGCATCAGCTGGACTAACAACTCACAACATCAAAACTTCACAATGTACAAACCCCAACTCCGATGAAGTTGGGACGTTTGGTAAACAGTGAATAAAATCAAAATGCTATCATTTTCAAAACATTCAATCTATTCATTAGATGGAGAATAGTGAAAAGACAACATATTAAGTGTTAAAACCGAGAAAAAATATTGTTTTGGGGGACATATGTACTCATTTCTAATTTGATAAATCCAACACGTCTCAAAAGAGTTGGGACGGGGACAATAAATGGCAGCTAATGTCGAGTAAGACTAAAAACAAAACCAAAGACAACACTTAACAGTTAAATACATTAACCGATGAGATGATTTTATATAAAAAACAGTGTTAATTCCTATCTTGGACATGATTTCACCAGCTTAAATGGTGGGTGTATTCCTTGTCATGTTTTGCAATGTTTTCCTTTCTGTAGTGCTTACAGTGTGACAGGTCTTGACCAAAAACCCACCATTTTATCACCTGCTGGACCTTATGATGGAGCCAAACTGTTAAAACATAGTAGAGAATGCAATTTGACCTTACTATGTGGCAGTAATCGAAGATCTCCCTTCAAAATATAATGCATGAGTGGCTTTTCATGCTGTTTAAAACCCATTTATACCATTCAGCACTGTATTTAACTCTACAGATGAGTGAGAACATCTTAACCAATGCACTACTGCACCCGCATGCCATCATGGAGGCTGACTTTTGAAGCTAGCACTAACACAAGTTGGATGGTCCATTTTCACTGTAGCACAGGATGTGCCATGCTCTATTATTGTCAAAAAGAATGGACTTCTACAACTTCTGCTGACTTCTGTAAGCAAAGGACAGTTTCCCATGTCTTCTGGGTCTATTTCAAGTGAGCTCAGGTGCTTAGGAGAATGTTACACCCCTGTATCATTTGCATGCATTAAGCATTCTTAATATGGTCAATTTTCAATAGCTCTAGCACTCCAGGAATTAGAGTGAGACTACAGCCAATATATATTTCATGATGTCATGAACCTATACAATGATTTTATTAACAAAAATATGTCTTATATACACTCAATCGTGGTAAATCAAAGGGAATTCAAAAATGTATGTAATAACTATGGTAATTATTCCCTTTGCATCTTTAATTCTGAGTGACTCAGCCTCTCTGTGATGATCTTATACCTGGTCACGTATATTGTCCGTCAGTACAATTCATTTTGAAATGTTCTTCTTTGTTGTTTTATCTTATTTGGATGTTTACTAAATTTCACTGATCCCCGTCCCAACTCTTTTGAGACGTGTTGGATTTATCAAATTAGAAATGAGTACATATGTCCCCCAAAACAATATTTTTTCTCGGTTTTAACACTTAATATGTTGTCTTTTCACTATTCTCCATCTAATGAATAGATTGAATGTTTTGAAAATGATAGCATTTTGATTTTATTCACTGTTTACCAAACGTCCCAACTTCATCGGAGTTGGGGTTTGTACCTCATTACACTCAATATTATGCATGCGTGACTAAGCTCATTTTTTTGCGAACCAACACATGTATCAATATAGAGGTACTGTAGGCTACAGTGCATGTTCAGCATAATTTTAATGGTGTTCCTGTTGTGTTATAACCTGTTTTACCTAGCCTGATTATCATCGACATGCAAATCTCTTTTAGAAGTGGTCTGACTAAGAGCATAAAAATGTACGTTTCCCAAACGGCATAGTTGACCTGCCTCCCTTGGTTTGCTTATGGTTGTTTGCTTATCGACAAAGTGGGAGGAGTTCCCGTATTTGCGGGAACACAGAAAGTAGGCCTACTTGCTCTTGACCTGACTAATTGCAACGCTGAAAGTGTTGCGTCACTAGGAGGGCACAGCCTGGCTATGTTTTACCCTCTCCTCATACTAATTTAATTCGTACAGAGGGTCTGGAACTGTCTGGATCTGTGGGAGGGTGTTGGTCTTGTTACCCGAAAACTGGCTAACCAGGGATGAGGGTGCCTGTTTCAAACACCAGTGGTTCACCCCCCTCCCACCAGTAATTGTTTCTCAATGTCATGAGAAAATGTTAGCAGTTGGATAACATGGGACTAAACATTTCTCAGTTCTGCAGTTCCAGACCCTCCACCCAATTTGAACTACTTCCAAATGGGTTGTATGATATCAACAGAAAAACCCACTCATTTTTTTTTATTACAATAATTTACAGATTATCATCCTAAAAAGCCTGTTTGAGCAGCAAACAGATTTATCTGGCAACCCTATCTGTGGCTGAGGGTAAAGGTTTCTGCTGTGTAGGAATTAGAGCTGCCTCCAGCTGAAGCATTCTCAACCTAATCTGCGGGGCAGGGGCCACTTTAGTTGCCTGATTATCATAGACTTGCAATTCGCCGAAGGTGTTGCTTCACTAGAAGGGCGCAGCCTGGCTTTCACTTTAGTGCATTTTCAGTTTAAGTGGCATGGCAAAAGCTACCCTATTTTTGAAGTGAAGACCACCACACACCAGGGTTCAGGGAAGTCGACAAAAGTTAACAAAGGTTATCGGTGGGTGGTGGGTGTGGTGGGTCTTTCAGTTGACTTTGTTCTGCGCTTCGCTAAAGCTGTCAGCTGTCTTGCCAGGGTTTCTTTTGAGGTGCTGGTTAAGGGATGCTTTCTTGTTGAAGACATGAAGGAAAAGACAAATCGCTGTCTCACTGTTGGATTCATAAAGGCCATTATATGTTAAATGAACACGAATGCTACATTCACAACAAATTCAGAAAAAGCCACTTGTATGGCTTTGTATGGTAGAAGAGACAGTGTGGTATCATAGCCTACAGGAAGCATTAAAAGTGTTATTGGCATCAGGAGAAGTTGAACTTTGACTAACACAGTTCAGTGGCATGTCGCAAAAATGACACAAACACAGTTGTCATGCCGATTCATATCTTTATTTTATACTCAGCGCTGAGTCCATACCAAAGAAAATCAACTAACCACATCACAATGATAAAATATGAGAAAAAATGTATATGTATAGCATTGATGTGACAAAAACACAAAAACAATTGTACATCTACAACGTAAAAAAAAATACAAAGAAGTTTGAATGTGAATGTGAATCAATCCATAGCAATGCTCAATGTCAAGATGTGTTGCAGATAGAAAATGGCAAAATGCAATAGGCCTAACTCAAATAACTAACTGAGTGAACGCTTACTCAATGTGGCATACAGTTGGCATTTAGTTGGTATTTAGTTGCCAAACCCTAGTTAGTCAGGCCTACCTGTTTTCAATATAGACTGAATATAAACTACCTCTACTCTGTGACCTCAGACAACTGGACAATGCATCAATCATGAGGACCTTCTCATTCAAATGAAAATGTACACTGTGCAGAGTGAAAATGTTCAAGGCACTATCTGGGACATTTGTGCCATTTTGAAGTGTCCATGTATACTTATGAGGAAATGCAAGCTGCCAATCATCTGAACGCATCGATAAGCACACATATTTCCTTGTTTTGACAGGACTGTATGTTGCACCCTGTGGGCTATGGTAAGCAAACAGGCAAACCCAGTATGGCAGGGGGAATTCAATTTGCAAATAAAGGCCCATTCATACTGCCCACGTGAGATGATTAGGCCTATGGAATGTTTCACACGTTCCAATCGCTGATTTCACACATAGTTTGGCACATAATGTGGAGTTTAAGATTAGCCTACCGATGAAATGTTTGAAAAGAAATGGGAAAAGTGAACCACACATCAAATGTGGATGGATTTATGAAGGTATGGACAGTTAGAGTGTATGAACAGAATTATGTGCATAATTGACCAAACAAAGGGTACAAATATAGTTTAATATCTAAATCCAGCGTCCCTTTCCAGTCAAAAATAATGGCTAGATCGCGTGAAACTCTCCACACATATCCGTAACCATCACACACATAGGGTATGAACAGGGCTTAAAGGACAGGCCAAAGCTAGTCAGTTAGCATACTAATTCTGATGGAGATACAATCAATGAAATATTTTGGTAAGCACATGTCTGTAGGATTATTTATTGACAATCCTTTGGTATTTGTGTATTTTGAAATGACACAAATATCACACATACAGTACCTTGAAATATAGGTATGAATAACATTTAAGTAATGCATGCAATGCATAGCATAATCCATTTTGAGACTATGTGTGGTATATTAAACCTTTAAACATTTCAAAATAGCAGTTACAAAATCTTTAACATGATAAGCTCAACTGTTCTAATTTTCATTGCGTTTAAATACATCTTTCGTTCTACTTATTCTTTCTGAATCCCTTTTCGATAATAAATTGTCTTTGGTGCAATGCGGGTGAGTTCACAAACAAACTCAGTATTATGAGTTAGCATATATGTTCTCTTGCTGATATTGATCTTCATTTTCTATATTGTCATAGGTGTCTTGTTCATGGATTTCAATTTGCACATTTTCGTAGTCGTCTTCGTCTGCTTGTAGATCTACTGTAAGGAAATCTTCATCTTCACCTTTCTTTGCCTCACCTTTCTTTGCCTCGGACTGCATCAACTTCTTTTTCCCATATGGATTCATCGGAGCTGCAATATAATGAAAAATATTGGGAAGCTATAATACATAAAGCTACATTATGTGGTCTTGAAGACATCCTTATATTTGTGAGAAAGGTTGTCGTTAAAACTGTGCAAATTGACTCGATTCATGGTTACACCAGTTTGATTTCATAAATTGTTTGAGATCTTACCAGCTCCTGTAGTATGCTCCCAAGTTACCCGTGTTGTACCAGGCCTAGTCCGACTTCTCTTAGTGCAGAAGATGTAG
The DNA here is from genome assembly GCF_034702125.1 of Engraulis encrasicolus. NCBI lineage: Eukaryota > Metazoa > Chordata > Actinopteri > Clupeiformes > Engraulidae > Engraulis > Engraulis encrasicolus. Next base: position 33,996,092 of record NC_085865.1, on the reverse strand, counting down.
GTCAACCCCAACAGCAGGAGCAATAGGACACCACCCACCACTCCAGCAACAATGACTGGCACCGGATATTCTGTAGAGAACAAAATAATTGAAGATACCTTCCTTTTCATACAATTTTTAACCTGACTCTTGCTAGACAAATGTATAGTAGTTCAACCAATTTCCACATGGCGTTCTCCTGAGTTCCACACATCCATCTGCATTTGCACTCAATGGGATGGACTTCAAGGAAGCAAAAAATAATTCCACAATCAGGTGGGATTTTAATAGATTTGACATATCAGAGAAGCAAGCAATTTATTCAGACAATAATTGTGGCTCACAGCGAGAAATTATGCATTGATATTGATCCTGCTTTTTCAAATTTTGCCAATTCTTTAATTCTTTAAGCCTTTCTAATAGGGTGTGATCCCAAATGGATGTGTGGATCTACATTTATCTGCCGAGAGCAGGTAACAAATGAATTGCTACTATCGCACATTCAACACTATATTAGTCATTATATAACAACTGTTGTGCAATTACACAGCCACCTTGGACGATGACAGCAAGCTTCTCTGTTTCCATGGAGTAAAACTGGCGAGATGACAGCTCCACCTGATAAACACAGCTGTAGTTTCCCTGGTGGGAAAGATCCGCTGCAGGGAAGTAGAAGGAAGCCGAATGGTTGACGGCAGGTTCGATTGTGACGGAGCTGTTGGAGCCGGCGAATCTCAAGTGGAACGCCCCGCCAGGGAACTGAGGTGCAGTGGAACAGGTGATGGTGAAGCTGTAGCCCTTGGTGATGTGTGGACCCCCAGGCTCTCTGGAGAGACCTCCCTCTGGAGCACTGCAGGTGATGCCAGGTTGATGCAGGTCCACTGGAAACACAGCACAAAAGAAGCTCATGGCATTTAGGCAGGGTCTCCCCCAGCATTTTAACCACCAACCACCTTGACAACAAACATGTACCTGTACCACCTTGACAACAAACATGTACCTGTACCACCTTGACTACTGTACAGTATGTCCCCTGAAAAGATGCAGATTTTGTGTTGTGAATGCGCTGTCTGAGGTTGATTTACAAAATAACATGTATATGTGTTTTGAAAAAATATTTTTAGAGATTTTTTGCCTTTACTTTTCACAGGACAGCAGGAAATGAGTGGGGAGAGAGAGACGGGGAAGGATCGGAAAATGCCTGTAATCGAACCCAAGTCACCAGCGTAATAACCCAGTGCCCTACTGTTAGGCCATTGACTAACACTCCCACCCATCTTGACTAACAGAAGCTTTACCCTCATTTACTGGCGTGGTCTTCTTAGCCAATCATTTTACATTTGTTTGTGAATAACAACAATAGCAATAATAATAGTATGTGCACTTACCAACAGTAATGGTGATTGCATTGCTCTGGATAGAACTGGCATTGCGTTCACCCTGATAAAAATAATCACAGGTGTAGCTGCCCGTGTCTGATGAAGTCAGGTCGAAGAGATTGAAAGTCACAGACATCTGCTCCGCGGACTCTCTCTGATTAGATGTTCCAGTTCTGTACAGTGTGAAGTTAGCAGTCATTGGTCTATGTGATGTAATACTGCATTTTAATTTCACGGACTCACCGGGTAATAGTGCAGTATTTGCAGTGAGCAGGGAAAGATTAGGCATCTTCATATTCCCTGCAAGTGCGATTAAGAAAAGACAGAAAAGTGATGTAGCCTATAAATTAGAAGTACTGTTACGGATGTAATTACAACACTTGTAGTATAATATTACATGGTTGAGACCATGCGTAAGCAGCATAACAGTACCTCTACTTCTACATTTTACACCTCTTTGGGTACACGAGCGATCTGATTAACCCCCATTATAACTATGTGACACACACATTTGAAAGGATCCGTAGAAGTCAAAATTGTCACTCACCTACACACACCACACCTGCATCTTCAGTTGCGTCACAGTTTTCCTTTCCAAAGCCATTGTGTGGGCACTGTGTTAGGTATCTCTCATTTCCCACACAATCAACATCATCCAGCCAGGTGGCCCCACTTCCCTGACCAAAGTGGGCCCCACCTGGGGCCTTGACTGCTTGACCACACCCCAGCTGCCTACACACCACTTCTGCATCAGAAATGTCCCAGCCGTCATCACATACGGTTCCCCATTGATCATCGTAATAGACCTCTACTCGACCAGAGCAGTAGGCATCTCCAGCAGTAAGGCGGATGTTGTTCTGAACTGTGAATTCAGGAAATAAAAGCCACATGTGGATATCAGACAGGATGTTTTACATGTTTTATGACCTTTGACCCTTTAACAGACCCAAATTAACAGACTTGATTTTTAGCTCAACCAGCTGTGTGGTTTTGGTTAAATTGGATTGCAATGTGACAAGGGAACCCCTGATAGCAAAGAGGTGTTGAGTGGGGGCGCTGTGGCGCAGCGTGCTAAGCCCCCAACATTTGGACTCTCATGCCCGCGGGAACCCCGGTTCGACTCCGGCTGGGGTCGTTTCCCGATCCCACCCTGTCTCTCTGTCCCACTCGCTTCCTGTCGCCATCTCAGACTGTCCTATCAAATAAAGGCATAAAAGCCCCTATATATATATATATATATATATATATTAAAAAGGGATGTTGAGTCGACGCCAACTGTTGTCAAATCAACAGTACTCTAATGGAGTACTACTAGACGTTTCTTTGTTTGCGTTTGTCATCTTGGCAAATGTCAAGTTGTCATCAATACATTCCAAACAACGTCAGATTGACAGTACCAAGTGACATAATTTACAACATGAAAATGAATGGCAGTAGTCATTGACCTTTATTAATTGCTCATGACGAGTGTTTCATATTAGGAAAACTTTGGGGGGTTTGGGAGTAGCTATGATGTCACTAATTAAACATCCCTGAAACAGTATGGAAAAAACCATCCTCCCACCTGCACAGACCACACCTGCATCTTCACTGGCTGAGCAGTCTTCATTTCCAAATCCGCTGTGTGGGCACTGTGTAATAGAGCTCTCAGTTCCTCTACACGCCACATCATCCAGCCAGGTCGTCCCACTTCCCTGACCAAAGTAGGCCTGGCTTAGTGCACTTATTGCTTCACCACACCCCAGCTGCCTGCACACCACCTGAGCATCATTCATGCCCCAGTTATCATCACATACGGTTCCCCATCGACCATTATAGAAGATCTCCACACGACCAGAACAGCTGTTGTCCCCGTTGACCACCCTGATTGGGGGAGCCCCTACAGTAAGGACAAAGTATGTGCATTAATTTGGTTTCACAAATTGGATGCTGCATGTTGTCTGTCAGAAGTTTGTCTGTTGAAGCAGAGAGACTGAATTAATATATTGCACCACCAACCATGGTGTCATGTTATCACTTGGTTGTAATATAAATAACTGTTCATTGTAATATACAGTATGGAATATAAGCTGTGTAGTAAGGGTAAATGGTATTCTCAGTCTACAAAACAACCCGTTACGTGAAGGGAAAGCCCAACTGGGAAACTCCAACTCCCATTGTCATTGAGACACAGCACTCCACAGCACACAAGTGAACACTATGTAGCATGTTGAATGTCGTGCGCCTTTAAGCCATAGCTGTAGTCGCTGGTGAATTGGTGTCATGTGATTGTGGGCACCACCAATTGCCAAATGCCTGAGTGTCTTTAAAAAGGCCTTGGCACCTGCTACTGCAGGAGGCAGCAGATATGTTTGCTGGTGGCATATTTGCGTGCGTTAGGGGATTCCGTAAGCCTGAACTTACGTCTCCAAATTGGTACTTCACGGAGAATTGGCTGCTCGCGTGAAGTGTAATTAGTTCCAACTAGATCGTGGACATTCGTTCACGGACTGTCGTATCCTGGGTATGTATGCACACTTGTCCTTTGACAGCCTATGTCGAAGAGCTGGTAAACGTTGTGTGTAGCCTATCTCACCCGCTGTATTACTTGACTAGGTAGCCTACGGGTATTGGAGTGTCGTGACGCGCCCGTTCTGCTGCAGATTGATTACTCTGTTTCTCACCAGTCGGTATGTCATTCCTCCTTTCCCCTTTTATTATGAATGTAATTGCAGCTGTATGCTCATGTGTCTCGTGCCTTGTGTGTGTGCAGGTAGCCTGCAGATTGCTAGCTGTGGGGCCGACTGCTGGTCCGAGTTGCTGCTTTGTTTGGAGAGAGTCCTGGCTGATGACGCGCGCCGAGGGCGTGTGTACAGGAGCGCGACTGTGACGAGCGAGTGTTGAGTGTATGTGAGTGTGTTTGGTGCGTCTGGGAGCAGTGGCAATTGGTGCTCCCATGAGCGGTGACTGCGCGTATGGATGTGTGTGCACTTCCTTTCTGTTTTATTTGTGCTCGTTTGGCGAGTTTGTTTGTCCCCTTTTGTATTTATTTTCTGGAGTTGTGCACATTGCCGTAATTTGACTAGCTCGTTTGGGCCGCCCCTAGCCTACTCCATAGCTTCACGCTTGCTGTGTAAATACTAACTGTGTTATCTATCAAGTGTAAATAATTGTGTGCGTGTTATTCTCCTGCATGTCTATCACTAACTTTTGTTTGCCGTGCAAAGTGTCATAATGCATGTATCCTAAGTATTGAAGCTCAGGTTGGGTCGGGGAGAGTCTTTGTCTTGCGTTGTCTATTCAGGTTTCTGTGAACAGCCTCAGTGGACTATTGTAAATACTATTTTTTTACTTTCAAGAAGAAATTGTGTATTAATAAAACAATAATGGAATGGTTCGCCTTTCTCCGTCTCTGTTGTTCTTAACGAACCTGGGTGTCTTAACGGTAGTGAATAATCTTGATTTTCTAGAGTGGGGCTCCACCTCACTCTAGTGGCGTAGTCGGGTACTGCAACCAAAATTTGGTATTTAAAACTGATAATTAATCACTAACTTCCACTCTGCTACAACTACATACTATAAAATTGCATTCATGTCTCACCCGTGCAAGGGGGCAGCCCCCAATGCCGCCCCAAGGGAGCAGTGCGGGACAGTACCATGCTCAGGGTACCTCAGTCATGGAGAAGGATGGGGAGAGCACTGGTTAATTACTCCCTCCTCCAACCTGGCGGATCGGGAGTCGAACCGGCAACCTTTGGGCTACAAGTCTGACGCTCTAACCGCTTACCCATGACTGCCCTAATGCCATGTCTATGACATCTTTATTACCCATCAATGCCAAAAAATGCATGAATTTCCATACCTTTTTAAAAAATATTTCACCATGACATTTCCTTTAAAATTAAAAGTCACATATTGGTGTTTGGAATTTAAATCAGCAGGTTGAGAGGTCATACAGAGTTTGTATATTTATTCAGGATCAATCCTGACCTACAGGTAGTTCTATTTCAATGTTGACCATTTTGAACCGTTTGGTCAAAAGTACTGCTATTGCTAAGTAGACTATGCTGGTCTATTAGTATACCCTAATACGAATGTCGCAGTGCCTATTCTTGATACATTGCCTTTGGGGTACATTATACTTAAGTGCTACTTAGGCTTACTGTAAGTAGTACTAAAGACGCATATTGGCCAATTTCATGCACAGTTGTTTTTGTCCCACTATCCTTGACTTGTCAATACCTGAATATATGTCTGTTTTCCTCCCATTTTTGCTTACATATTGTTTGAAGTGTCTTAATTAACATTTATTAAATGTAATTAATTAATTAGTGTCTTAATTAAAGTGTATTAATATCAACCCAAAAGTTACTGTTGTGTTGTAAGGTGTCTGCTGATGTTGCATAACTTTTTGAATGAAAGTATGACAAGACGTTTTAACAATATCTAAACAAAGCCTTAGCTGCTTGGAGAAACACAGCCCAAATCTTAAAATACCCTTATACCAACATCAGGACTCAGTTACTGATTCGAAAGGTTGCTGATTCAGAGACAATATGATCATATCATAATCCATCTTTCACTTGTCTATGTCTATTGAAGTGGCTTATTGTGTTAGCTCTCCATTCTCAACTGGTGTGTGTGTAAGAGAGCTTTAGGCCTAGTTCTTTTTTTTGTCTTTTGAGGTCTGTCTGTTAGTGTTCAAGTGTGGAGTAGCCTAGACATACAAAATTACTTTGGAATGGCTGGCACTTACCATTTGTGGTTGGTAATTTTAGAAAACAACCTGTTAGAAGGAAACCAACATGTATTAAAAACAAAATATGAGTTTAGTGATCAACACACGGCTATCGAGAAAGATTTTATGTGTAAAGGAGACAGCATAAGCTTAGTGTGGAAATGTAAGCCTCTCTTTTTAATACTGTGGATATGGTATAAAGTAGACTATACGATTGGTGTCAGGAGGCTAACGGGTCGCGTCGGCAAAGAAACATTATGAACATTAGATCAGATTAGATTCAACTTTACTGCCATTACCCATGTATGTAAGAATACAGAGAAACAAAATGATGTTTAGCATTTAATCAAAAGTGCAAAAAGCAGAAGAGCATATATTCAGAATGCGCAGTATTTACAGATACATGCAGTATTTTCAGAATAACTGCAATTTGTCATAGCTAATGCAATGACAACATTATGTAGGGGGTTTAGCTCGAAGAAGGAGAGGTCAGGGTGGCACAATCACAACTAATGGCACCATTGTGGGAAGTATATTAGTTCATTAATTGTACAAAATGTTACATTTACATGGAATTATTTTCTATATGATCCATCAAAAATAGTCATAATTAAATCCATACAATACTAGTCGATTAGCTGAGGTTGCACCACCTGACTTAAAGATCTAAAGACCTCTTCCAACAAACTGGAGTTGAGTGCATTTGTTCAAAAATTACATGTACGCATATCTTAAATTATTATATCTAAACTAATTTCCACCACAGACAGGGGCTTATATGAAATATGCCTATAACAGCAATACACAACAGCGCAGGAAAGACTTAGAAACATTTTTAAGTCTTACCTATCAGGGCAAGAACATAGATCCACATCGTCATCCTGTTCCAGTGCGAATGACTGAAAATACTTCGAAAGCAGTTTCCTGTCAGCATTGACTTAATATAGTATTTTCATGTCGGTGGCTTCGTGTTCTTCCTCTGAGTTAAGGGGTCTGGAGTCACTTCTCTTTTCTTGTCTGTTGTCTCTCAAATGACAACTACATCAGCTGGTCAGATTCACGGCAATTTCAACACAGAAATGGCACAGTGCAGGAAAAGAAACGTAACATTATGCATACGCAAACATTTAAGTAATTTCTTGGTAACTAACACATGCATGAGTATAGAAGTATATAAAGTTTCTTGAGTATAGGTCGTGAGGTATTCCTGTTGTGTTGCACTTGACTGCCTTGCATGCTTGGTTGGCCTACATCTGCGCTGAGGTCAAGGTTGCCAGATGTAGCTGGTCATTTCCAGCCCAACAAATGCTGGGAAATGGTCTGGAGTCAATAAATCCCACCCAATTTGAAGAAATCCCATTCATTTTGTATGATCATACATCTACAGAAATACCCGCCCAAGACACATTTTTTACCCCCTGAAAAGTCCAATTGGGTGGCAAACTGACCCATCTGGCAACCCCGTCTGTGGGGTAAGGGGTTATGCCATGTAGGAATTAGAGCTGCCGCCAGCTGAAGCATTCTCAACCTAATCAGCTTGGCAGGGGCCACATTAGTGCATTTTCAAACTGATCAACATAGCAAAAGCCATACTGTTGCCACATTACTTTATTCGTAAAGGCCAGCATCATGGCACTGTGTTAAAGGACTATTAACTGTGTGTTCAAACCAAACAGTGTTAAAAGAGAAGTTAACATTTGAAGTCCAACTAAACAGTCGCAGAGTACGGCATGCGCCTACTTAATTGTCCATCCAATGTAAATTAGCCAGTGGGAATGCACTGATGGAAACCCTGGCTATCGCTGCACTATATAAGTGTGAGTGAGATATAGCCTACCTGTAGTCTGTGAACCATGTACTCATTTTCAGTGTTGGGAGGTAATGCATTACAATTAATTACTGTAATGCATTACTTGTTGCAGTAATGCAGTAATGTAAGGCATTACAGGGCAAAAATCTGTAATATTTACTAAGTTACAATGCTAAATATGTTAAGTTACAATGCATTACAATGACCTGGATTTTAGTGGTATTCAGTGTGGTGGGTCAGAAAGAAGCTATTCCTAAACCTGGTAGTTTTTAGTCTGCATGCTGCCAAAAACACCTCCTGGGTGGGAGGTGAAAAAGTCATGACTCATGAGCTTGATTTGACATTGTCAGATCCATAAGCCTACAGTTCTTTTGAAGAAAGTAACTAAAGTAATGCAAAAAATATAGTAATATTGTAGTGTAAGTGATTATTTTGCAAAGACAGTAACATGTAATGCATAACTGTTTTTGAGTAACTTGCCCAACACTGCTCATTTTCTTGTAGGGGAGGTCGATCTAACTATCTAAAATACTATTTAAAGCTTACAGTTTTTCTCAATTGCTTTTGGACATTTCTCCAATCTCTCTCGCAATTAGCAAAACATAGTATTCATTCTCAAAACAGCTTCAACAAATGGCAAAACACCATGGATGACCTGCAAAACCAAGTCTTTTGCTCAAAATCCTTAATTTGTCTTTCAAAACCAAGTTTTTGTGTCAATGAACGTGTCAGTGCCAGCAGAATGGTTAGTCATTGTGTCATAGTGTATGGACAAGCTAGTCAAATGGATTTGTCATGTTGTCAATTGACTTGTACACTCTCGAGGATCTTTTCTGAAGTGAAATGTTGTTTAGATTGGATGGGAAATGTTGTAAATTTTCGACTTTATATTACATTGTTTCCTTCCAAGAACTAAGTTGTCACTTCCAGCTTCGTCAGAGAAGTTCTAGAGCCACTGCAATAATGCGTGGCTGGATTCCTGCATTCATTAAGGGCATTATCATGCCACTACATTAATGTGTTAGTCCATGCAATAGAGCTTGAAAGCGGACGAGACATAGTTCCGCGTTCACAGGTCCTTATGCGCATTGCAGCGCGGCATTCCCCAAGGGTGGAAGAGGGGATGTTTCTGACGTCCTACTTGCTGAAATGCATTGGAACACCTGTTGAAGCGGAATGTTCAAGTTGTGAGCTGGGGCCACATCGAAGTAGCCTGGCAACGCCATCCATGTACTCCACCCAAAGATTTTGGCTCCGCACATCGTCTGGCAAAAGCCTCGAGCTCGGTTCTCTCAGTGTTTCGCCAATCAGCAAACAGTTGAGAGTGGTGACGTAGAACTCACCCGCAAGCTCCGTTACTGATTGGTTAAGGTTCACACTTTCGTTTTGTTATTTGTATGTTTTTGCGACGCTATAACGTAACAGGCATGCTAATAAAGCACAATATGGGTTTTAATTTGAGTTTGGAACTTCAATTTATTTAAATGATAGAGTAAGATAAGACCATCTCCCATCGTCCACGGAGACGGATTCCTCATGTCTTTTCGCCCAGGCTAACATCAAAGTACCCCGACTTCAAAATAGTGACGTCAACACAGCAATGGCAGTGCACAGTGATAGGAATTTTGTTTGACTTGCTGGTTGGAACACTTTCAAGTGGGAGGTAGCTGCCTCCTGGTTGCATATCGGGAAGCTCCTACCTCTCGGGAATGCAGGGTTAGCCGACCATCTAACAGCATGGTATTCATGCAAAAGCATCAATATTTTGTTCCGAGGCCATCTGCATGAAAAATGTGAAAAAAACACACCCTGCTAAATTGTTTGGTGTTTGAAAAAATCAATATCAAATTAGAAATGAGTGCATATGTCCCCCAAAACAATATTTTTTCTCGGTTTTAACACTTAATATGTTGTCTTTTCACTATTCTCCATCTAATGAATGGATTGAATGTTTTAAAAATGATAGCATTTTGATTGTATTCACTGTTTACCAAACGTCCCAACTTCACCGGAGTTGGGGTTTGTACATGCACAAAATACACAGGATACTTCCCAGCAACAACTGTTCACCTAAAAAAATGGGCATTTCACGGGATGATGATTGACCTGAAAGGCCAAAGAAAGAGGGGCAGTGTCAAGGCCTACAATACAGAGACTGCACCTGCCTATGGCACTCACCATGAAAGAAAGAACAAGGGTGAAAAGGAAATGATAGCAAAAGAGAAAAAAAGAAAAGACTACCTTCAACACACTCTTTTTTTTCTCCGCGCCCCAGTGTTTCTCATCTCTTACTCGCATGAAGATTGAAATAAAGTCACTGCTCACCGCAGACAAATCAATTGTGACATTTGTGGATGGAGCACGATGCATTTAATTAGCCCGGGACATACTGGTGAAAGCCGAATTACCCGATAAATCAGAGACAGCCGCTGGCAGCGTGGACACGGGCGAATCAGCTTGTCGGTTGAGATGCGCCGACAGCCGGGAGCAAGGGGAACGCTGTCCATTTATTTGGCACTTTCCCCTAATTTTTCACAACAGAACTGCTCGTAAGTCCTGACACCAAACTGCTGCTAATTATACAGCTTCCTTTGATTGAATTGCTAGAGGCACCTCGGGCCATATAAGAGCTGGAGCCTCTGCTCAAGAGTAAGGTTTTTTTATTTAACTTTTTATATACGTACGTACGTAGGCAGCCTATTACCTGTAATCCATTCCTTGTCTTATGTGATAATAGATTTAACACGTACATGTTCAAGTGTGTTGAGATCTGCATGCTGGCACGGGAGCGTACCTATGTTCCCCGGGTCCTATTATCCCCTGTTTTTGTATGAAACCGGGGAACTTAAGACCCTTTTTCTAAAAAAGGGCTCTATGTTCCCCGCATTGTATGTTTCCGAATTTTCAAATTATGCCCTTCCCAAAACCATCCCTAATCCTAACCTGTCAGTAATGCAATTTTTCTGAGTTTTAAATTTGAGCCTTGACCAAAACTATTCCTAAACCTAACGTGTCAGAGGTGCAACAACAACCTGCGTTTTGCCATGCAGCAGCAGTCTACTTTGAAGCAGAGGGGAACATAGAACCCTTTTTTGAAAAAAGGGTCCTAAGTTCCCCGATTGAGGGGAACATAGGACGCGGGGAACATAGGACCCCGCTGGCACACGTTCAGTGTGTGGAGATCTGCGGGCATGTAGGCCTACAGTACATGTACCATTCGTAGAGAAGGACGAATTTGGAGAATGCCTGGAAAGGAAATGTCCCAGTCAGACCGCTGAAAATAAAGTTGACTATACATGCACTTTGTCGTGCAGTTTCGACCAAACGGGAAGTTGGCTATTTGAAGTTACCGGTAGCTAGTTTATTCTGGATGTGCACACCCTCCACCTTTTCAAAAGTTAGCTATTGAGCCTGCTTTCCCCAACGCTACACTCAGCCAGCTGAACTGAGGGGTCAGCACCAGAGGCAAACACTTCAGGGGAGGCGGATAATTGGGGTTGCTGTAACTCTAAAAAGCGAAGGTTTGTCTATTGATTTAGACTGGTCAGCCACCACTAGGCCTACACTTCTTACCCAGAATGTATTAAAGCAATACCTCCTTTATGTACCCAGGGATGGAGGGGGTGTTGGACAGAACACCACAAGAGAGGCTGTGACTCACCTTGGTGTATCTGAGCAGGGTAGCTGACAGGGCAGGACAAAATGGTCACTTGACCCGGGCCCAGGGAGAAAGGGGGCCCAGAATTGGATCCTCATTACATTGTATTGATCGTGTTTGGGGTCCTTTCAGATGTTTTTGTCCCGGGCCCAGCCAAAGCTGTCAGCGGCCCTGATCTGAGGCACCGAGGGGCTGGGTTGATGCACTGAGGGGCTGGGTTGTGTAAATTGTTGGCTTCTCGGTGTGTCTGTTTGCACTCCATCTGTTCGGCTCACCTAACAGACAAAACGGGCCATTGTCAATATCTGAAGATCTAATAAAGGGGCCATGGAGACACGTGTGTGAGGTGGATAGAAAAGGGATATCTCTGCATTACATCTATATATTGTGGGTTAGAGAGGGGTTGGTGCACCAACCCCCCCACCCCTCAACTCGCACGCACACGCACGCACGCACGCGCGCACACACACACACACACACACACACACACACACACACACACACACACACACACACACACACACACACACACACACACACACACACACATTTTGCCTAGTGTGTTACACATCGCAGTCCCAGATTAGGGTTATTTGTACAAATAACGTTATTGTCCTCGAATATTACATGCACATCTCTTCATATCTTACCACTTATTTGTAAGCATGTGTTCTTAACGTTTTACTGAGTAGTTCAACCTCCAGAGATGTCACACATTTTCTAAACATAAAGCATGTTGGCCTACTGTTCCCAGGCAGGGCTTCCACTTTTTCTGTTTTGCAGACTTGTGTTCAGAAAGACATGGGCCAGAGGGTGTGAAACTTTGACACAGAATGGTAGGCTAGTAGTCTATATATAGGATTATACTGTATAAAGGCCAGAGATAAGTGATTAACCACTTGGTTTTGCCCTCATGTCTCTTTTTCTGGTACTCGCAAATTAAGATTGCAGAGACAGTTACAGAAAAGAGCTAGAGGCCGCTTCAAACTGCTCAACCCAACACAGTCAAACTCTGCCCATGATGTGATCTTTACATATTTGACATCCCATATTTTCCATATTACATCATTGGTACTACAGACTAGCATATAGGATTGAATTTTCCAGTGTGAAAAAAAAGTTTGCATTCTATGCACAGCACAGACCTGGAAGAATCAAAGACGGCAATGTCTAATTGTGCTGTTAATCGTTTGCTCCCGTTTCTTGCGACTGAGAGATGGAAAATGGGTGGAAAAGCAAAGAAAAGAAAGAAACAAGGAGAAATGCATGACACAAATGTAAAAGTGGCTGCCGCAGTAGGAAACTTTGTAATTAGTCATGCTTGATTATAGGTTTTATGCCATGCAAAGTGTTAAGATCTATTATCTCTCATTTGGCATAAATTACTCTCTCCTGTTTCTTGTTGCGATCGTGACCAAAATTAAAACGGGTGGGGTGTAGGGAAGGGGAGAGGGGAGCGGTTACGGAGGAGAGATTATATTCATTGAGTGGAATGTCTTTGGCAGCTTCGTCTCAGGTGCAGCAAACAAATAACTGATGAAACTGAAAAACAGCAGAAAAAGTGGAGGGCTGTGTACACATATGTATGCACAAACAAACAAATAATAAATATAGGGTGATGTAATTGGTTTCTGGGGACTGGGGGGGGGCAACAGAAATTAACTCTGTGGTGTGATTTAAGTGTCTACACGCAAGCACACACACACACACACACACACACACACACACACACACACACACACACACACACACACACACACACACACACACACACACACACACACACACACACACACACACTGCTTGGATTAGCCTACCACTTTCTTCCATCACTCCTCTAGTCTCCCTCAGTGAATCTCCTTTGAGTGTCGTTTTCTGCAAAACAGAAGCTCACAGTTGAAAATATCTGAAGGACAAGGATACTTTAAAAACTTTAAAAATGGGTATTTCATACCAATTCTTAGACAAGGCAAGGCAAGACAAGTTTATTTGTATAGCGCATTTCATACACAGGTGCAACTCAATGTGCTTTACAAAAAACAAATGCAAAAAGAAAGGAAATAAGAAAGAAAGAAAGAAAGAAAGAAAGAAAGAAAGAAAGAAAGAAAGAAAGAAAGAAAGAAAGAAAAGGAAAAAAAGAAAGAAATTAGACTCAAATAACACTGAAAAAAATAAGATAAAAACATATGGTAAAAAATAAACATAAAAATAAAAATAAGAATGATTTGTAATTTAAGCTATAAATACTACTAAATATTATGAGGAGTAAGTGGAGCTACCATGACCATGAACTGAATTGCCAGAGAAATGTAGGCCTATATGTACTGTACTTGGAGAGTAAAGCCTACACCACAAACCAATTCCTGTTTTCAACACAACCACGCACGGTACACCGGCTGCAAACTCTGGTGGCTGCAGCCTATGGGCCCCCATTTGGCAAAAGGGTGATTTGGGTTGTGGGGGGGTGGAGGAGATTGTGACGAGATGCAGTATTGATATGTTATTCTAAATTCCTACTTGGAATTATGACGCTGGCTATGTAATCTTGTTGTGAAATGTATAGTGAATTCAGGTAAATTGGGCCACTTTTTTGCATATAAGTGAATGGCCAAAAGTTTGCACAATTTACCTGAATTCACCTACATTCTTTGGGGGCCTCCATCAAACAGTAGCCTAGGGCCCCTAGCCCATCTTAATCCAGACCTGCAGGCAACAGTGCCCATCGATTACGATTCAAGTCTGTTTCGTCAGATCCGCTCTATGTTTGAAACCACCTGATAGGCGTACTTATTTGCTGCATGAAGTGTGTCCATACTGTGTGTGGTGCCTGCAAAATTGTCGAATTTGAATGTGCTTC